>NW_004797602.1:616226-621538 GCF_000002075.1 Aplysia californica
CTTACAACACATAATATAGTTCTCACAGCACACACATACTCAGTTCTTACATAAACACACACACTCACTCACTCACTCACTCACTCACACACAAACACATACACACACATACACACACACACACACACACACACACACACACACATACACACACACACACACACACACACAAACACAGAGAGTTCTTACAGCCCACAGTCTCACAGCACACATGGTCTCACAGCACACATAGTTCTCACAGCACCCCCACCCCCCTCCTACACACATATACACTTACACACTCACGCACACACACACAAACACATAAACACACACACACATACACACAGTTCTCACAGCACACACATAGTTCTCTCTCTCTTTCTCTCTCACACAAACATACACCCATAACTCTCTCTCTCTCTCTCTCTCTCTCTCTTTTACACACACAAACACACACACACAAACACACACACACTCACACACACATTCACATATGCACACACACACAACGAGTTCTCACAGCACACACAGTACTTGCAGTAAGGTCGTGGTTGTAAACAATCACCAGTTGTAAAAGGAGTGAAACTTGTCCGGGCTCAAGGGTTGGGACAATAACGTCATTGTGAAGCCAACCGCTTGTTGGGCGGGCAAAGTGCGGTCGTGTACAACGCTGTTGAGATTGAAAATTACTGAAATGAGAACAAGAAAATTCCATGACGAAAACTTGGTAAACAGCTTTTTGTACACACAGTTTATCCCGAGAATGATGGTCTGAAATGCTTAATAAGTTGGGCGAAATGTATATTTAATAATATAGTCCCAGAAGGATGTATTCCATTGGTAATACACCAGACGGTCACAAAAGCTACACAGAGCAAGTGAAACGCAGCCAGTCAGGCGAGGAACACTCACGCGTGTTGTGCAATAACAATTTGTCGAGACAGACACAAGAAGTCTCCTTTGTACTTACAGTGCTGTCAAAAATTCGTGGCGCAACTTAGCCTCAAAAATCTTTCTAACGAGCAAATCAATGTCACCCATACTACTATGCACAGCAGTTTGTTTAAATTTGTCTTAACTAAATCATATTGTTCCACAGCAATTGGGGCTAGATTAACAAACTTTTCTTAATAAATTTATATACAATAGACCCACTACAAACTACAAATCTCCTTCACACAGAAAATGGAACAGCACTTTGCGCTTCTCACACACATTTTGCATACGCATATTGGCCTACGCATCACAGCTCACCAGTGACACTTTTTAGTAGCAAAGCTAGTAACAAGAAATAAGTTTTATGGTGAACACTTTTTTTCGCTAAAAGTTACCAAAACATGCGTTCAATAAACATATTCTTGCGATTAGAAAAAAAAAATGACGGACTTGCTCTTAAAAGCGTGTCCCGGCTGTAAACTTTTAAAATCCGTAGAAACCACCCACTGGGGGTTTTCATTAGTATTTATTAAGGAATTTGTTAGAATAGAGCTCTCTGGTGTTTACAAAAATTGTGATCACAGTACACACAGTACGGAAATCGCTCTTTTAAAGGTATCATCAGATGTTTTAAATGAAATCGATAATAAAAAAGTCTGTGTTTTGGTTCTACTTGATTTGTCAGCGGCGTTCGATACCATCGACCACGAAATTTTACTAGAGAGATTGGAAAACTCATTTTTACTATCAGGTACTGTTCTAATGTGGTTTAAATCATATCTAGACAATAGATTTATGTCAGTGAAAATTGGCAATGATGTGTCAGATAGGTTACCTCTAAAGTATGGAGTTCCTCAGGGTTCGGTCCTTGGTCCTGTCATCTTTACAATGCACACGCAAAGTCTGTCATCAATAATTTCTTTATATGCCCTCAATTACCATCTTTCTGCAGACGGTACACAGCTGTATGGATTCACTACAACTGATAATGTACACAATATCATAGATAGAATCGCCAGATGTATCAATGATATAAGAAAATGGATGCTTAAGAACAAAAATTAAAGTTAAATGAGGATAAGACCGAAATATTATTTCTTCGTAGCAGCGCATGCAATGAAATCGACAATATCAGAATAAACATCAATGGCCACGAAATATCAGCCCAAACTAAAATAAAAAAAATTAGGTGTAGTGCTAGATCAAAATATGTCAATGAAATCCCATGTATCCAATCTTTGTAAAAATCTATATCTTCAACTGAAGAAAATAGGGAGCATTAGAAAATATCTATCTGTTGGTGTCACCAAAACTTTAATAACATCACTTATATTGTCAAGGATTGATTATTGCAATTCCTTACTGGCTGGTGTACCTGATGAACAGTTACAACAACTACAAAGAGTACAACATATTGCAGCCAAAATAATTACTAAGAAACTAAAGCATGATCAGGGGGCTCTCGTGTCCTAGAGGTTAAGGTGTTGGCCTCTCATTCAAAGGTCCCGGGTTCGAATCCGGGTAGCGACCAAAAATATTTTCTTCTCTAAAATTGTCTCCTTTCACCTCCTTTCCAGCTCTCTAGCAATATTCTGTCGTCTGCTTTCGTCTCCTCTTTCTGTCCCCACCCCCTCACCTCCTCTGCCCCCTCCTCTGGGCTCCTGACTCTTTCTGCAGCCTTTCTACTGCTACTCCTTGACTCCTTCTTACAGCTGTCTTTCTGCCCCACCCCTGATCTTCTGGTAGGAAAGATCTACACCTAGCCTTCTCGGACAAGGGCGAAAAATCTCGGAGGTCCCGTGTGCAAGTTGCGCACCTTAAAGATCCCTTGGTGGTCTAAAATCGATAAGAGTAGGCTTCGGCCGCCACCCGGGCAAAATTCTCAAATTTCCTACCAACTAAAAGTATTAGGTGTGTCCCGTGCGCTCATGTGACCTTATGCAGTTGCGAGGGCCGTAAAACACTTGCCAAACAAACAAAAAGCATGATCATGTGACTCCTATTTTAAAAGAACTACACTGGCTCCCGGTGAAAGAGCGTATCATATATAAAATCTGTTTAACTTGCTACAAGTGCTTACATGATTGATCACCTGACTATCTAAAAGTTTTTAACACCCTATGTAGGCCTACCTCTTAGAACGCTCAGATCATCAAATGACAAAACAATCCTTGGGTTAAACCTAAAATAAATTACAAATCATATGGCCAACGCTCATTTTCATAGTTTGCACCACTTGTTTGGAATAGGCTTCCAAAAACTATCAGAGAAGCAGAAAATCTAGAAATTTTTAAGAAGAAACTAAAAGCATTTCTATTTTCATCATATTCCGATTTGACAGAATCCATCCAAGCTGTAGACCGTTGTGAGTTTGTATGTACGTATGTGTGTATGTGTGTGTGTGTATGTGTGTATGTGAGTGTGGTGCGTGCGTGCGTGAGTATGTGTGGGCACGCGTATGTAACACTATATGCCTTTAAAATTGATTTGTAAATCCATAATATGTATCATGTTAAGCGCAAAGAGCATTGCATAAGTGGATATGCGCTATATAAAATCCATTATTATTATTATTATTATTATTATTATTATTATTATTATTATTATTATTATTAATATTATTATCTATTAAGACAAATTGATACAAGTCACTGTGCAAAAACTGGAGAGTTTATGTTCGATAGTTGATGAGATATTTGAGTTACTTGACAATAAGTTGCACCATTTTTCTAAGGAAGTTTAAGTATTTTAAAGCTGATAAAACATTGATGTCCATTTTCTACCATTCAACCATAGAAAGTATGATCAATTTTTGTAAAACAACATGGGCCGGGAACACAAGACAACAAGATAAAGAAAAATTAAATCGACTAATACGGAAAGCATGTACAATTTCAACATCTACATTCCCCTACTTAGATGAATTGTACAAAACAGCTTGCACAAAAAAAAATTATTTCCATCTTTTTAGACAACAAACATCCCTTGTTCCCTCAAATAAAAAATCAGTCGGAAGTAAAAGACCTAGGCTTCTGATCTGTAACAAAGAAAGATATAGAAGGTCTTTTTTACAATCATCTATCAAAATGCTTCCATCTTTACCATCTTGTATAAGTATACTTACGACCTAAGAGCATATCAAAATAGCATTGAGTGTGTATCTAGCTTACGATTATTATTGTTTATATTGCTGCTCATTTATATTATGCATATGATTGTAAGCCTGTGTGTGTACGCGCGCGCGCGCGTTTGTGTGTGTGTGTGTGTGTGTGTGTGTGTGTGTGTGTGTGTGTGTGTGTGTGCGTGTGTGTGTGTGTGTGTGTGTGTGTGTGTGTGTGTGTGTACACGTGATGAAACATCAAACCAATGTGCCAGGATCTGGACAATAAAGATGTATCTTATCTTATCTTACAATGAATTTTTGACAGCACTATAGCCTTGAGAGCGAGAACAACTATTACTGATCTCATTTTGTGCTACGTTCAACAACAATATCGTAAACTGGGGTGACGGGCACCCCGGGGTGACTAAAACATATTATATAGCTGGGAAAATGTAAATACAGCCCATATTGATTACTCTTTTCGGGTAATGCATTGAAAAAATATTCAAAATCACTTTTAATATAGAAAAAAATTCTCAAAATGATGATAACATTTCCCCAGATATGCTTGTCACCCAGGGGTACCCTAGTCACACAGTTTGCCGTACTGCGTCTCCACAATAAATTCTATATATAAGGTAAGTAAACTCTTAATTCCTTATTCAACAAGCCCCAAATTATGTCTATTCCTAACTCTGTATTTGCAGCCCCCCTCCCCCCCGCTCCACCCCAGGTGGTCTGGAGAGGTTTGCGCCTTCTTTCCCATAAAATATCTATCGTCCTTATCTCTACTTTTCTTTGTATGTTACTTTCAAGAGACACCTTTAATCAGTGCCATTTATATGATAAACTAATTGTTTTGCTAGTTTCGTAATACTTACTGAAAACAAATCAACTAAACCAGTCAAGATATTCACAATAACAGTTCTTCCCCCCTCCTGCGTTACTTCCTTCTCCACCCAAAACAACCAGGATGAGAAGGGCGCGCAAGGCGAGAAGGAAACATCCCATTGACCTTGACATTAATTGTGTCATGACACGGTGGAACGAGGCGCTAGTCAATTGTTGGGCATAGAGTTGTCGGTATAATCTGAAAGCTTGTTCACGTGTCTTGTTTTAGAAAAAAACAACAACCCAAAAAACATCCCCACATCCATCCTCAATAAAACAGCAACAAATACAATAACAACAACAGCAAACAAACAAACAAACACACAAACAAACAGACAAACAAAAAATAAACAAGAAAGCAAGCAAGCAAACAAACACACAAACGAAACCCATAACCCCC
>NW_004797602.1:624161-626014 GCF_000002075.1 Aplysia californica
GTGAGGAATCTGTCGTGGTCTAAAGGTACAGTGTTTGCCTCTCATTCATTACGTTCCGGGCTCGAAATCTGATAGCCACGGAAATTTTTCTTCTCTAAAAGTATGTTCTCCTTTCACCTCCCTACTTTCTAATCATGTTCTGTCATCTGTTTTCATTTTTCCTTTTCTCCTTTCTGCCCCCCTCCCCCACGTTAATTTGTGGTCCTAAAATCGACAAAAGTAGGCTTCGGTCGTCACCCGGGCAAAGGTCAAATTTAATTCCTACCAAACTGAAATTAGTCTACTTACATAACAAAGTGCATGGACAGTAAGGCCCCCTTTTCTAAAGACCCTGTTCTACTATTAAATGTACATGTGGGTGGCAGACGGGTGCTCTGGTGTGGTTTGCTCTTTCATTCCTATCATATACCTATCGTCCTTAGGTCTCCAACTCCCATTTTGTTTTTGTTACCCTCTTGTAATACCTCTATATTCGACACTTACATGACCTTATTGTGTTGCATGTATGCCACGAATGTCTATGGAAAATTAAATCCGAAAACTACATAATTTAAGACATAGGGCGTACGATGAACTTGTGCTATAAAAAAAAATGCAACAAAAGACTTCTTGTGATTAGAAAATTACGGGAAGAACTGAAAAAACATGAGACCTTTCAGCTGTCAGGGGCGTGATTGACGGTGTCCACCTCGGGAACGAGGTTTGTCTGGGTCTTCTCTTTCTTCTTTGCGCTCCCCTGCTTGATTTCAGGGGTAGTCGATTTCTGGCTCTTTAACCTTCAACGCAACTGATTTTTACATATTATTATTACGTGGCCAGTTTCACTACTCTTTTTGGTACGGCCCCTTGCCTTCAGACAGCCGCAGTCTGATTTCTAAGGTACTCTATAATATTATCTTATGTGTTTTACTACTGAGTATTTTCAGTTTTGGTAGGAATGAACATAGACATTGAATTTTGCCCGGGTGGCGGCCGAAGCCTATATTCTTATCGATTTAAGGATCACAAAGGAACCTTTGACACGCGTAACTTGCACATGGGACCTTCGAGATTTTTTGCCCTTATCCGAGAAGGTTATTTGTTCCTTCTCATTTACCCGAGAAAGATCAGGGATGTGGATGAAAGTAAATGCAGCAATAAGAAGCAGCCAGGAGGAGCAGTACAGGTAGAAAGAGCCAGGAGTGAAAGAGAGAGGAACCCGAAGGCTTGGGCTACGAGGTAGGGTAGGAAAAAAAGTGGAGATGAGAGCAGACGATAGAACATGTCTAGAGAACAGACAGAACAGAAAAGGATGAGGAAGGAGACATTTTTCCGTCGCTGTCAAGTTTCGAATCCAGAACCTATTGAATGAGAGGCGAACACCGTACCTTTAGGTCACGGGAGCGCCCTCCCCCCCCTCTTTGTGTGGGTGAAAATATTTCACTTTAAAAGCCAGTCCTTTGTCCTAATAAGCCTCTTTTTCCTTTAGATCAAGTATCAACACATAGTGTAAGCAAACTTCTGTCGTCGCAAAGAGACATGGTGACTTTATGACGAGGCTTGCCGTCAGTATAGAAAAAGCCCCTTCAAAATGTTGGTCCACCCACCACCACAGCATACAATCATGAAGATGTCTACTTGAATGACACCGTGACGAAAATAAAGGTAAGACATGACGTTCCAGCACTTGCACAATGTAGTAAAATAAACAAAGCCGACTGTTGATTCCCACAAGGGCGGATATGTTCATTCCAGCCAGACCACCTCGAACATTGGCTGTTTCGTCGCCTCCTTTACTCACTGACAAATGATTTTGTCCAAAACCTAGCTTATAATGTATACATATTTACATATATTTATTATATATATAGCCT
>NW_004797602.1:628022-637916 GCF_000002075.1 Aplysia californica
TCTTCTTCTTCTTCTTCTTCTTCTTCTTCTTCTTCTTCTTCTTCTTCTTCTTCAAGAACAATAACGTGGTCATCAGTGCATTAATGGTAACAAAACTTCGAACAAATGAATTTCAAGCTGGGGGATACTAAATTTGCAAATATGAAGAAAATCCTCGGGGGCCTTCGAGAAACATAAATTTTTAAAAATTTCAAGCAAAAGTGTTTAAAAAGCAAAATTTAGCTTCTTCAAATCGTTCAGCTGCAGGGGTGTGATCGACCCGTTCTGAATTCAGGAAAAAACCCGTTAAACCACGACAGTCACATATTAAGTGCTGAGAAAGTTTTGGACATTTTTGGGGAGGAGAAGGTGTTAGTTTGTAGAGGTCTGGTTCCAGTGGGATGAGGCCATACTTCAAATGTCTTGAGTGGCCTTTGGATGGTTCCAAGAAAAGTGTGGGAAACACCTTATGAGCTGTCAGTTTACAAATGTATTGTCACCACATTCCCCCTAACTTGAGTCCTTACAATTATTACCTTTGGTTGTTTTTTTTGTCAGACAGAGAGACAGAGTCTACAGAAACAAGCCAAAAATGATCGAACAGTTGAAACTAAATGTTGAGCAGGACGTCCAAAGAATCGACCCAGAAACATGCCATAGGGTTATTCAAAATTTCCACTGGCTTATTGGAGTTTGTATTGAGAGAAACATTCAACATCTGGAGATTTGAATAGTCATTACCTCCCTGAGTTTACTTGACAATAAAACTTTTGTATACATTTGTTCTTTATTACATAAATAATGACTCTTTGAAATAGAATAGTGCCAAGTTTTGCGTTTATTTAAATCTTGGTTGAAATTGAAAAAAAAAAACCCTTGATAATTTTCGAACATGGTTGTTGATTTATTTCATACTCTGAGTATGAAAGAAAAGCGAAATATATCGTCGTCGTTAAAGCACTGGCCAAAGCTTCCGTTATTGAGTTCTGTTAACGTTTCCATTAAAAAATGGTCTGAACCTGCTAGATTGACCCCATTTGAACAAAGCAATGCCCTGATTGGTCGCTTATTAAACAGACAACTAAACAACAATCACAGCTCACGGATACTCACTTGTCACATCATTCGAGCAGTGAGTTTGCACTAATGAGGGCACGTAGGCCTGGCCTACAGATTTGAAGCCTCGAAATATGGAAATCATTTGGCAACAAAAGTGGCATAAAAATGTTGATACTTTCACCAGAGAAAACCATGACGGGACTATTGGACGACAAAAAGATGGCGAGTCTACTGAACATGTGGCAACTATTTACAGGCTTGCATGTCTCCACCATCTACCGTCTACTGAACGGGTTTTGCGCCACCAACGAGACCAGTGACCTCCCCCGAACCGGAAGAACAAGGGCGACAGCTGCAATTCAGGAGCGCCTCATGATCATCATCAACCAGTGCCTTGCCGACTGGCGTGGGCGATCATGGACCTCCACTTCACTCTGTCGTGCGTTGCAGCAATGGTGTCTGTTGTTCTTGCTGCTCCTGGCCATGTTGTCATCTTGTCCAGTATCTTTTCCCTCAGTCTGCCTCTGCCTCTGCCTCTCTTTCCACCAAACTTGTTGTTACAATATTCTCCAATGCTTCTTTCCGCATTGTCTGTCCGGAGAAATTTGCCTGACGCTTTCGTATATTCGTCATAAGCTGTCTTATGTTATTTGCTTCAACCAGGACTTCTTCATTTGTTTTTCTAGCTGTCCATGGGATACGTAGCATGCGTCTTATGAACCATAACTCTGTCGCCACAATTGTTCTTTCCAGCTGTTTATTGATTGTCCATGCTTCGCACCCGTATAATAGGATTGGCTCGATGTAACTTTCCAGTACTCTTTTTCTCGTTTCCAGTGACATATTTTTTGAGTATCTGTTTCCTTTTGTGGAAGGTTGCTTTTTCTTGGCAAATGCAGCTTTTAATTTCGGTGTGACATCTCCCATCTGATGATATAATGGTCTCCAAATATATAAAATGTTGTACTTGCTTTAGAGTGGTATCATTGATTTTGATATTGCATGTTTGGGTTGGAGTTTTTCAGCTTATCACCATTATTTCGTTTAAAAAAAAATGTTTAGGCTTAAGCCCATGTTGTCACTTTCTTGTACGATGACATTTATTAGATTTTGTAGGTGTTTTTTATCTTCTGCTATTAGGACTGTGTCGTCTGCATATCTTAGATTGTTAATATTATGTCTCCCTATCGAGATACCTGGCATTTTTACTATGTGTTTCATGATATTTTCACTACACAGGGGCAACAAATCTGGAGAAAGTACACATCCCTCTCTGACTCCTCTTTTAATCTGTATGTTTTCGCGGATATCGTTTTCTATTCTCATTGCTGCAGTTTTATCCCAGTACACCGTCGTGAGAGAGAGACCCTTGCAGAGGCTCGAGGGACATGATTTTGGGAGACATCGCTTTAAATTAAAGAACTGGACCAGTGGTCTTCCAGAAAGTGGGTCATGGACAAGGAAATGGGGTAACAGCTCAACGCTACATTGATCAAGTTATTGAGCATCACGTAGTGCCCTTTTACTAGTGGCATCTAAATTTCTTTTTTTTTCAACAAGACAACGCGAGACCTCGAACTGCAGTGTAACACAGCGGCTCCCGGGGCAGATCAACATAAATCTTTTGCCTCATTTGGTTAGTTCACCTAACGTAGCTCCATTCGAGCATGTTTGGGATGATAGGCAGCTCAACCAGCTGCAACCGCAACGGAAACTCAACTGGCTTCTGCCACCGGTCAGGTGTAAGTACAGATCCCAGGTCCAGAAAGAAACACTCTTGTGAACTCTGTGGGTCTAAGATGTAGAGTGGTCATTGAAGGCAACGGAGGTCACACACGCTACTAACTTTCTGTCCCAAGGTCAAGGTCACAGAAATAACATAGTTAGGTTAAAACTACACTAAAACAGCCACCTGTTGACACTTTCATAGCTGTGTAAATTATACGAATTAAAATTCAATTTACACATAATAACAAAAACCGATTGAGTTTAAAGAGTTTTATCCATACTTAAGTTATTCGCTTTTCTTTAGTCTCCGAGTATAAAAATTTGAATTTTATTTCTTCAAAGTTTCGTTGAAATTCGTATGAATACGATCAATCCAAAATAGATAGATAGATAGATAGATAGATAGATAGATAGATAGATAGATAGATAGAGAGAGAGAGAGAGAGAGAGAGAGAGAGAGAGAGAGAGAGAGAGAGAGAGTTTTTTCGTCTCTCCAGTAAAATGTTAAAAATTGAACTAACTAGATTCCAACAGTGCACTTACAGTATGAAGACTGTATACAGACTTATAAATTACTCTTGAAGAAAAGACCCACATACTTGAATTCCTCCGCGTATACAGAGTCGTGTAAATTGTGACCCGGCAAAAGAATACGGTCTTCCGCTTGTGGCTGTGGCAGGTTCACGTACTTCCGGCCTAGAGGGCTACACTCTATAGTGCAATTTTTGAACCACCACGGAGCTCCAGCTCTTGACACACAGTCTCTCTGTTGACAATCGCAGTTTTCTGAGTCGTAAGTAGAAAACGGAGCGTCATTGCTCATAGCCAAACAGTTGGCTAATTTAGCAGTGGTTCCTATTCCTACGTCCCCGTTTTTCGAAAAATCAACTTTTCCAACTGTTAGGATATAGTTCGTACTTGAATTTCCGTCGTGGAAATTATTGTATCGCCTTCTGTTGGTTCCAGACTGGTAAACTGTCTCTAGGACCCCCATTGGATTTTTCATAGACTCACAGAGAATGTTGATGTTCCTTAGACCTATCCACCTATTGGCTTCGTCGTAAAAAAATCCTTCTTCGTAATCATGCCACGCTCTGTTAAAGTTGACCTCACCTTGACTTTTAAACATGTACGTTCTAACTTCTTTTCCGTTTGGGGATAATGAACACAGAACACGGAACGTAGGAGAACCATTTTCCAGTTTAAAGTATACTGAGTAAAACTTTTCTGTTTTGCGGCCGCTTTCGGTATTGAAAAAATCTTTACAACTGCCGTAAACGTCCAGCTCACAAAAGACACCCGCTGAACCTTCAGTGCACTTACATTTATTTTCTGTAGTATCCCATACGCCACATTTTTGACAAACGCTGGAGGTTAGAGTTAAGTCAGGGATATCACCGACTTTAGCGTAGTACTCAAATGGTTGGGGCATTTGTTCATCGCACTCCTTTGACGTCAGGCTATTGTAGCAGGCTCTGAGCATGTGACATTCGTTTGCTTGCGTTCCCACACGTTGAGACCACTCCGTTTCCCTGGAGACGACGCCTAGACAGGATCTGTCCTTCCCGCAATGTCTAGCACAAGAAAGGAGCCCTTTCACACCTGGAACGATTTCTCTTCTGCTTCCACCACACAACTTGCCGGTGGGGCATTGGTTCACCTCGAAAGTTAACATGGACAGCATTGAGCGTACCAGAATCAAGACCAACGCAAAAAGTCTTTGCCCACAACTCTCGTCGAAATTCATTACGAACTATAATGTCAGCCTTGCGGCTGAAAAAGCAAAATATGTTATACGTTATGTTACTTTTCTGATCCAGGTACGTTATGTTTAAAACACAAGAGTGACAAAATCTCTTTCCATGCGGACACTGAAATTTCTACGAATCCTTTGCAAATGTCGCCGAGCACGCCATTGTTGCAGTCACAATAACTATTTTGAACATTATCTAAATCTTTTAAGCTGTCTTTGGCTGTGAAAGTTGTCTCGTCAAACATGAACTTTGCGAGTAAACGTTAGCCGGAGCGAAAAGTTTTGCCAGAGGTGGGGTAGCTGAGAGGTGGGTTGAAGCTAGAAAGGAACTGGACCAATATGATGGTGGAGGAACACCTAGAAGAGCGGGTGGCTCGTCAACTTCAGCACAAAGGAAACAACACCGTGAACCGCTCCTGCCTTAAGGTCAACAAGAACCACACACTCCCTGTAACGTGCAGAACGTGTTACTTCTATCGTCCCCCTTGTTTTCCTGACGGAGGTAGCAGCCACCAAAGACCGTGCTTATAGCAGAACGCCGCCTGTGGGTGGGAAAGAGGAGTTAATAAATAGCAGAACTTTTTGCAACTGTTCAGAAAGACAAATGAGGCGGAAACAGGAGGACTCCACAGTTTAAACGCTAAAGGCTGTCCTGCTTAATAGTAAAACGGTTTTAAGGAATAGGTTTTGACAAAATGGACCAATTTATTCCGAACTGTCTCACTGAACACGTATACATTTATTGTCTGAATAGGTCTTAGAAAACGGCAAGCATGACAAGTATCAAGCAATGTTCTCTCTTTCTTTCTGTCTGTCTCTCAGTCTCTTTGTCTCTCTGTCTCTGTCTCTGTCTCTGTCTCTGTCTCTGTCTCTCTCTCTCTGTCTCTCTCTCTCTCTCTGTCTCTCTCTCTCTCTCTCTCTCCCCCCTCTCTCTGCCTTTCTTCCTTTCTTCCTTTCTTACTCTCTGTCTCTTTGTCTCTCTGTCTTTCTGCCTCCTTCCCCCCCTCTCTCTCTCTGCCTCCCTCTCTCTTGCCTCTAATAAGTGGGCATTTTTTCATAATTATGTTATTCATTTTCCCTCGATCCAATTCAGAATAGATATAAAGAAGAGTGAAATAACTTCCTTTTCTTTTAAATTAAGGGAACATGCTACAGACCTGGACATTAAGTAAAACCCATGAAAGCAAATCTCCGCATTCTAAATGAAATATCTTCGCAAAACCCTTCACATCACAAGACGACACAGGCAGAGAAATGAAGAAGTAAGAGCAGCTATCGGCACTGAGTGCTGCCTGTGTTACATAGAAAGACAGAGAATAAAATGGTTTGGCCACCTGTTACGTATGTCACCTGGCCAACCAGCCTCGAGAGCCTACAACACCAAGCACTCAGGCTATAAAGGAAGAGGAAGGCCACGCAAAAGGAGGATCGAGGGTGTCAAGGAAACCCTGAGAAAACATAATATCACAACTAAAAGAGCTGCGGAGCTGGCCTTCCATAGAAAACTGCATCTCCCCTCGACGCTTAACGGCAACAGAGGATGAAAAAGTAAGTATAGTAAATAAGTAAGCTACACAAATTAGGCTCTTCTTAAATCTGCCATATGTACAACGGTTATTGTTATAAATGTCTTCGGTGTAATTGAGGGTAATAGACACGGGTTTAATTTAATTTAAATGGATAGAATCATCATTTAACTAAGAGGAACAATATGTGAAGGTTGCTTTCTTTCACAATATTATTACGGATAAGTACTAAAACGCCGAAGTTTCCACATTTTTCAACCAATAGGGTTCAAATTTCTGATGTTTTTACAACCATATTGTAACAATTTGTCAACATCATATAAACGTAGTTTTTGAAAATAGTTTTTTGGGAGTAAATGTTTTTTTATACCCCCGTACGCTAATTTTTTTTGCGTTTTTCAAATACAACACACAAAATAAGCTGCTAAAACAAAACCAATTGAAATAAATATGCAGTTTTCTTGTTGACAAAAGTTTTGTATTGTAGTAATTGATGATCCTACCAAATAAGAAAGAAACAGCTTGAAAATTTTGAAAAAGCCTTATGATTTTTAAATATCCTAAATTTTGAGGTAACCGTTACAAAATATACATTTCAGTTGTTGACGAATAACGATTTCATCCCATTCAAATATATATCCATTTCTTATAAAATACTGAACACAGTGATACCACAAGACATTGTGTCTGAGGAGAATAATGTAAAGAGATGGATATTTCAGCACCACCTTCCCTTAAGCGACCATCAAGACGGCCACAATAGCATTTCCATGACAATTCTTATACAGCGGTCAAGAATTCGTGGCGCAACCTAATAATAATAATAATAATAATAATAATAATAATAATAATAATAGATAGCATTTGTATAGCGCATATCCCCGCTCAGCAGCAGGCTCTATGCGCTTTACACTATATTATCCTCAGATATCTCTGTAACGGGTGAATCAGTGTCACCCACACTTTGCACAGCAGTTTGTATCAATTCATCTTAACTTAATCATATTTTCCCACAAAAATTGAGGCTAGGTTAACGGGAGATGTACATGATACGAGGAAAGTTCTAGGGGTTTGACTTTCTTTCAATTTTCAAAGGTGGTACAGGCTTATTATAGACTAATTAGAAGAATTACGACGGATTTTTTAAAGTTTTGTTAAAAAGTTGGGCTCTGTGGCGGCCATCTTGGATTTTTTGCTCTGTTGCGGGGACAGACGTTTTCCTCAGAAAAAACTCGAATTTAAGCCTCAAACTTGGCACACAAATACACAAACCTATTATCTGTAATCTGATGGAGAGATTTTTGTCTATCACGGAAAACAACAAAAATATCCATATATCACCGGACGACTTCTGAAAAAAAAAATGAGTACAAGGACAACAAAGCAGAAATATTTTAAAAATTAATGCATATTTCGCAAAATGCTGACATCAGATAACAAAACAGAATATACAGCACCTTTGTGCCAAATTTCAAGTTTGTAGCTTAGATAGGTTCAGAAAAACGTCTGTCCCCGCGTCGTCACCATAGTATAATGAAAAAGTAGTTTTTGAGAAAAAACGCAAAAGAAAACCCCCACCTATTTGACAACGTCAAAGTTCGAAAACCATAGTTTTTTAAACAATAAATTTGATATTTTTGAAACGTTGGCCCCTCTCTGATATATTAAATGATATTAATAAGGTTATATGTTCATTTCACCACGAAATAAGCTTTCAATGAACATGACCACCTTCAGTAATTTATAGTTAGTTACTACCCTTGACCAGTCACGTACAAATCAGAACAATTATTCAGTAACACGCTCCGAGATTGCACCAACCCACACACACACACACACACACACACACTCACACACTCACACATATACACACACACACACGTACTAGCAAACAAACAAACACACATAACACAATAACATACGCTCTCACACACTGAGTGTGGGTGAATGAGTGAGCACGCATGCCCGCATGTGTGCGTTTGTCACGTATCCCAAGTGCTCACATTTTAAAAATCTGTCAAGGGTACTGTAAAATAATTTAGGAAAATGAGAAACATTTGTGAATTTAGTCTGACTAGGTTACAGGAGAATCCCACTATTCGTTACAGAAGTTCTGGGCAGTCAAAGAATGCGTTTTATGTGTCGACAGTCATGAGAGACACACTCCCTTGTTCGGCGTTGAAACGTGATTTACTACCTTCTGTTCTGGCGCTGCTCTCGAAGAATCTTATTTGTCGAGCAATGTGCTCCACGTTTTGCCTCAGTTCACAATGGTTGGGAAAAGTCTGGACACACATCTGCCCCATTGTTGGAAGTCCAACGGGTTCAGGCTGGGATTGTGTGAAGCTCAGGCACAAGGTATACCGCAACTTCTGTTGAAGTGATTCTGGTTCCACTCGATGACTAGAGCTTATAGCGTGCTCCTTCTTGCTAGAACCACGGTCATTTCCGCTCCTGAGGTCCCACATAATCTTCCCAATGATCTTCAACACCGATCAAGAATCTTCACATATTGATGTACTACCACTGTTGCTATACCATAGTCTTCCACCAGTTTGGACCAATGAGTCCTACAGCAACCCACGCATTATGTGTGCGCAGGTTGCGGTCAACGACGTTGTCTGGTCTTTCTGGACTCCAGTGAATGTCATTTCTTGTGTTCACGTCTCTGTTCAAATAAAGATGGGCTTCATCACAGAACAACTCTTTCTATGAATGATATCATTATCCTCAAGAAACCATAGCCACCGTTTGATCTGTTCCCTGGCGTGGGAATCGGAAATGACTTGGTATATATATTGAAATGGCATGCCTTCAAATCGAGAACGTGTATTAAAATTTTGTCGACAGGAATTATCGAAAGATAGAGTTCAACTCTCCGACGACTAACCATGCCGTTCACCTTTCCTTTTGTTAGACACAGATACACATGTCTGGCCTTTTGAAATCTACATACCTTCCAAGGATAGTGTTGTTTGATGGCAGACTGCAGCCCATCCTTTGTTAATTTTCGACGATAACGTTTTGTTCTTTGAGGCATGCCATTTTCACTTATTATGCTATTGTGAGTCTCAAGATCTACGCTTGTCCAATTGCCCCTCCCCTTTACTTTATTTGTCCAAAATTGATAGCTTTCCATCTCAGACCGAGTTCCACCGTCTTTGTCGTTACGTACGTTACGTTTTTTGTTTTACCACACCAATTAAAATTCAATCTGTCTTGCAAATGCGGGAGTTGAGACAGTTGTTGCAATGGTCAGGGAAGAGTACACAGTTCGATGTGATCCCGTCTGGAGAGAAGTTAGGTGGAGAGCTCAGATGCGAGAGCGATGTGTAGCGAAAACGAACGCGTCGGTCAGTTCCCACCTCGGTGTGATCCTGTCTTGAGCTTAACAGTGTACCGTTTATTCGAGTTTTACAACGTTTATGTGATCACATTCACTAGAGTGGCTGATCTTTGAAGCGACGAGCAGCTCAATGATCGCAACTTTTCTTTCATGGTTTGTCGGCTGTGTCCGCCCGGGTGTTTGTTCCGTAAATTATGATTTGAAATGCGACATCTTAGCCCAATGTTGACCGTGAGAGTGAATCAGAACAGGATCTTATCGGTCGCTTTTGTATAGTATAATTCCTTTTTCTTAATTAAAACAGCTGGGGATCATACAAGGAGGAATCTTAGGCGGAGACTAAATTATAAGATGTAATCCACATTTTTCAACTTACTAACTTTCAAATTTGATGTCGATCGAGTAACAAATAACTGCCAAGAGCTTTTGTTTGAATTTCTCTAGAGTAGGAACAACTGATACAGTGTGTGTGTGTGTGTGTGTGTGTGCGTGTGTGTGTGTGT
>NW_004797602.1:639477-640772 GCF_000002075.1 Aplysia californica
AGGAGCCGGAAGGAGGGGGGGGGGGCACTGAAAATTAATTAGCTTATTCGATACCTTAGAGTACAAACAGAATTAAAATTAAAATATCATATCGCAATGAAACATTCAAGTCTGCTCAGCGTCGCACAATCCTGGTCCTTTACTCAACTCTGAAGGACTACAAACTGGACACAACATTTAGAGAAGAATGCAAGTTCCTAGAAATCGCACTGGCGTTTTTATGTCGATCCACAAGGACATTGACAGCATCCGCAACTTGGTCAACAGAATGATGGATAGATACCTTTGCTACAACAAAAGAACGAAGGTTAGCTGATACTTCTTCAAATAGATTTTCACTAAACACATAGGATGTAGAAAACATATCTTTTAGCCTGCCCTTGACTATCTTCAATCTGCTTTAAGTTAGGGGTAATTGTGCACACCCACTTTTTAGACCCACGAGCTGCTCCTGGTCCAGACTGACAGTGTTAAGTGCTGTTCGCGCGTCAGCCCTCGACTCTCCCCTCCGTTAACATCTCTGCTATAATAATATAACAACGACTGGCCAAAGCACCAATTCGCCGGGGGCCAGGTAAGGTTGTAGCAGGAAGCAAGCGGTGAACAGAACACCAAAAAGAACCATGGGTGTCTTAAAATTCAATTAGCGATAAAGATTTGAATCATCCTGACAGTACATGTATGTACGTGTTAACTGAAAGTAACTAGAGACATGTTTACTTATGAATATTACTGCTGGAAATACATAATGTATAAGATGTACTGTTAAAGACAGTCTCGTCATTTGTAAGCAACAGAAGAGCCAACGTGGCAAGAAAGGTGATCTTCGTGCGAGCTCTTTCCCTATGAGGGCAATCGCTCTATTCGACGAGGTGGTTGACTTCACCGCTGAGCGCGCCATACGAAGGCACCTAGGCTTTCTCAGGCTGAGAAAGCCTAGGAAGGCTTGCATCGTGACAGCATAGCTGGCAACAACAACGTTGTGAGCCAGCGAGATAAACTGAGATTTAGGAAGAGTTTCTTTGGTGATAACACATCGGCAGGCCTTATTGTCTTTTTAAGCGTATTTTTATAGGAAAAGTGTTATTTTGATGTTAATAAATATTAATTTGGATTTACTAACGAGAACTATTATCAGCAGCCGATCTCTTGTCCACTATGGCTGACTAAAAGTGACCGGCTCCTCCGGTCTTGCCCTGTTAAGGAACTGCGCTTGGGAGCAGAAAGTGGTCGTTTGTACAGGTAGTTGTCTTGGACAGGCGGCCGTCTCTCTCTCTCTCTCTCTCTCTCTCTCT
>NW_004797602.1:641259-642719 GCF_000002075.1 Aplysia californica
CAATGACAGAAATTAAAATAAATTGTAATGTAGCTTACCTTTTTTTTTCTTACTACAACGGAGTCTATGGGATTTAACTCTCGCAAAACTGTCAATTATTGGTTCGTAGTCCAATTTTCGCGCTAGACGGGGCCTCCATAGCCAAAATTCCAAGACTTGTGAGTCTGTCTTGACACATTGTGGGCCGCAAAACGTTTTTCACTCGAAAAAGGGTCCCGAAGGAACATCTGAGCATCTGCGACAGGCAAGGTGCAGAAGACTCTCAACATGATTACAACGTTTGGAAACAAAGCATCTAGTTTCAGGGATTGAAGTCTGTTCAGCAACTAAAGAGGCGGCAGACATTTTCTCCAATGTTTGCTAAATGAATTACATTCAAATTTTTCATCTCTTACGCAAGGTCTGCTGATGCATCCACTGCATATTCCGTGTGCAATTTGTTAGCAAGATCACGAATAACGTCGACTTCCTCTTGGAGATATTTCCACCAAACACTAAATAACGAATCGAGTTTTGTCACTGCATTATACCTTGTCGTCAAATTTCCAAGAAGGCAGTCAATGAGGACATTAAAAACTTCATGTTTGAATTTGTTCTGGGGATTTGGTAGTCTGTTACATCTTCAGCCTCGTCCTCAAAAAGCTTCCTTTTCTTTTGTCGTTTTGCTGTTTCGGCGAATGCGTGGTCAATCTAATAGTTATCTGCTACTAATTTGGACTCACCCAAGATTGCGTCACATTCATCTCGTAGGCTTTTCAAATCTTTAACCGGATTATTGATATTTGCCACCTCAACGTCAAGTGTCGCATCTCGTGCTTGAAGCGCTCTATTTCTGTGATCGATTGCAGTCAGGATTTTGAGCCAAACAGATGCCATTATCACACATTCAAATAATGCAAAGTACTTCAGAATACCAATCAAATCTGAACGTGTTTTTTTTTTTTGGGGGGGGGGGGTTCATTAGAAGAACAGTTTGAACAGCTTTTCTCAGTCCCCCGATGTGAGCCGCAAAAGGCCTGACACTGTCAACACGTGCTGACCAACGTGTCTGAGACATAGGCCTACTGTGCAAAGAACTGGGAATGTTTTGCTTCAAAATTTTCCACTGTGGACTGGAGCTAAAAATGTTATACAGCTTCTGTACAACTCAAATGAAAGTTATGACTGTTGAACAGCTTTCTGCAGAATGCACGCCACACAAATTCAAACTATGACAGGCACAGGGAGAGTATGTGGCAAGTGAACACTGTCTGAAAATGTGAGCCTGTACACCATTATACAGACAGATCACACGACATGTTGCTATCGTTGTCGCAGCTTGGCCTCGGCAGTCTGTAATTGGAATGTTTTTTTCATTCATTGTATCAAGGATAATTTTAGCGATGTCTTCTCCTGTTTTCTTGTTACAATCTACACATTCCTGAAATTTCTCTTCTACTTTGTAGAGATTTGTATCACTG
>NW_004797602.1:647657-650836 GCF_000002075.1 Aplysia californica
GTGTGTGTGTGTGTATGAGGATTTTATCACCCCCCCCCACAAAGTCTAAAAAAACCTGTTCAATTTTCACAATCGTGGATTTTAAAAATAAAAGGAGGGGGATCTTTTACTAGGCTCTTTGGTAACGACCGGTGAATTCAATGCGTCCGCCATTTTGACAAAACTTGGTTTACAAAAAGGAGATTGTTGATTGGATGTTCATATCACGTGACTTTTGAGGGGTTTCCTGTTTCTGTGATTTATCTGTTTCTTCCACGGACCCTATGGATTTATCTGTTTCTTCCAGTGCACGTGCACTTTTTCCGAGCCAAATACGCGGTAGTTACCTATTTTCCCCCCGTTGGTTTGATTCGGTAAGGTAAAGTATACTCACCAAAAAATCGAATGAGGGCAAAAACTCGGAAAATGAGAATTTGTGATTTATCTGGTTTTTCTCCTGTGGTCTTCATATATATTATATTTTATGAATTTCTCTCTCTCTCTCTTGCCCTTTTTAACTCCAAGTGGAGCACAGGCCATCAACAACATTACTCCAGCGAAGCCTGTCCTGAGCATCCTTTTCTCTCTGTTTTCATGATGTCCCTGCTTTTTCAATTTCCGCTTGTACCGCTCGCCTCCATGTCATCTTTGTTCTTCCCTTCTTACGTTTTCCTTGTGGGTTCCACGTTAAAGCCTTCCTGATGATGCTTGTTGGGGGTCTCCTCAGGGTGTGTTCAATCCATTTCTATTTCTTCACCTGTATGTCTTCCGTTACTGGTCTTTGGCTTGTTCTTTCCCACAGTTGAGCATTAGTGACTCGATCGTACCACTCGATCCCCACTGTCCTTCTTAGGTATCCATTTATGAAGCTCTGTAGTTTCCTTGCTGCTGATGCTGTGAGCCTCCATATCTCTGAACCATACTGTAGAACAGTCTTCACGTTTGTTTTGAAAATCCTCAGCTTGGTGTTCAATGCCTGTTCCTTAGACATCCATATATTCCTGAGAATGATGAATGCTGCTCTTGCCTTTTGGATTCTGAACTTGATGTCTTCGTCTGTTCCTCTTGCCTTGTTGATGACACTTCCCAGGTAGGTGAAGGATTCAACATTCGCCAATGGTGCCCCTTGCAGTGTGATAGGAACGTTGGCTGCATTAATTCGAAGAACTTTCGTTTTATCCGTGAGAATATGGAGTCCAACACTACAGGAGAAGGTCCCGAGGCGATCTGTTTTCTGTTGCATCTGGGCTCCACTGTGAGAAAGAAGTGCCAAGTCGTCAGCAAAGTCCAAGTCTTCCAACTGACTTGAAAGGGTCCATTGTATGCCACCGCGTTGTCCCGATGTTGTCTATCCAACCCACTGCTAATAAAAAGAGAAAAGGCGATAGCAGACATCCCTGTCTCAATCCTGTATTCACTTCCGACGAGTCTGTCCGCTGCCCTCCAAGTAAAACACTGCAACTCATTCCCTCATACATCTTCTTGATCAATCTCAGGAACTTGTCAGGCATTCCGTAGTGGCGTATGAGCATCTATATTGAGTCCCTATCTAGGCTGTCCAAAGCTTTCTCGTAGTCAACAAAGTTAACGTACAGGGAAGAGTTCCACTCTGTGGACTGCTCCACTATTATCCTCAAAGTTGCAATCTGATCTGTACATGATCTCTTTTTATAAAATCCTGCCTGCTCCTCTCTTAGTTTTGCATTCACGGCTTCCTTCAGTTTTTCTGGTATGGTACGACTTAAAATCTTCCCAGGAATGGACAGGAGCATGATTCCTCTGTAGTTTTTACGCTCATGCAGGTCTCCTTTCTCGGGTAGTTTCACGAGCAAACCCTCTCTCCAATCCTGTGGAAATTTTTTCGCTGTCCCATATCTTGCCAATAATTCCATGACGAATCCCTGCCGCAGTGTCGATATCCGTCTTGAGAACTTCTGGGGGGATTCCATCTGTGCCGGCTGCCTTGCCTGCTTTCTGGTGTCTTATCACCTCCTTGATCTCCTCTCAACTAGGCTTTTCTTCACTCTCCCCCAGACCAATCTCTGCTGGTGGAATGTGAAACTTTTTCTGGCCTTGGTCTGTTCAGTAACTCTATGAAATGCTCCTTCCAGCGTTCTTTCTGTTCGTCTGGATTTGTGAGAAGCTTTCCCTCTTTATCCTTCACTGGCACACCTGCGTTCTTGTATCTGCCTGCAAGTTTCTTTGTGGCTTCATACTGTCTTCTCATGTTTCCTGCCCCTGCTTCTTCCTCTATCTCGCGCGCTAGGTCATCTACATAGTTTCTTTTGTCTTTCCGTACGCTGACTTTTACATCCTTCATTGCTTTGGTGTCTTTTTCTTGGGCCTTTGCTTTGGCTGCTCTTGTCTTGCTCCTGTTTACCTGATCCTTTTTCTTTTTCCTGTCTTCTATCTTCCTCAGAGTGGTGGCAGATATCAAAGGCTTGTGCTCATGTTTCCGTTTCCCCAGTACCTCTTGACACACAGTGGTCCAGCCTTCTTTTATTGTCTCCCGTGTTTCTTCCACGCTGCTATCCTCGCCTAGTATTTCCAACACTTGGAACCTTTTCTCAACTGCTGCATTAAACTCCTCTCTTAACGATGGCTCTCTCAGAAATTCCATGTTGTACCAGTACCTATGATTGATAATTCACTGTCTTTGCTTTAGTTTTAGTCGGATTGTTGAAATGAGCAGATGATGGTTCGAAGCTACGTCTGCACCTCTGTAAACTCTAACATCCCTTATTGATCTCCTGAATTTCTTGTTGACACATATGTGGTCAATCTGGTTTTCAGTTTGTTGGTCTGGAGACACCCATGTTGCTTTGTGTATCTGTTTATTAGGGAAAACAGTCCTTCCTATCATGAGCCCATTTGTTGCACATATTTCTGCAAATAGTTCTCCATTCTCGTTTCTGAATCAGGTGTCCGTGTTTCCCCATGATTTCCTCAAAGCCTACATTGTCACTGCCTACCTTAGCGTTGAAGTCTCCCATTAAAATCAAGACTTCCTTCCTTCTAACTTGATCAATAGTATTTTGTAGCATTTTGTTAGAAAGTCTCTTTCACATCCTGGTCTATTTTTTTTATAGTAGAGGGTTTTACGGCGCTCGCAACTGCATAAGGTCATATGAGCGCCAACATCCTGGTCTTTATCATTGGTGGGGGTATATCCCTGGATAACATGAAGTATTTATATTATA
>NW_004797602.1:650955-659920 GCF_000002075.1 Aplysia californica
ATATACATATATATTACGATACTAAAATGATTTAATTTTATCAAATTCTGCAAACACATTTTCCTTTAAATTTCTCTCCCAAAACTAGTCTTGTCTGTAGTATTTTTGCAGATGTGATTATTTTTTTACACAATTTATTGTTTCTCGTTTTTTTTATAAACTCGCCCAATGTTTATGGCGGGCCGCATTTGCCCACGGGCTGTAGTTTGTTGATCCCTACAGCACTTCTATCTTCAACTTTCCTCTAACTCTTGCTTCCTGCATGCTCTAGCACGCATATGCGCCTTCATTATATTATACGCACAAAAATACAAACACAAATGCACACACAGACACACACGAGAGTGAACAAACAGACTTGCAAGCTGTCCTTCACTCTCACATAGGCGGGTAGTCATACATTTTCATGTATTTATACTCACGCACACACTACATGCGCTCATATGACCTTAGCAGTTGCGAGCGCCGTAAAACCCTATACTACTACATACTACTACACACTACATGATGGCTCTCGTGGCCTAGAGGTTAAGATGTTCGCCTTTCTTTCAAAGGTCCCGGGTTCGAATCCGGGTAGCGACCGAAAAATTTTCTTCGCTAAAATTGTCTCCTTTCACCTCTTTTCCTCCTTTCTATCAATGTTCTGTCGTCTGCTTTCGTCTCCTCTTTCTGCCCCCACCTCCTCACCTCCTTTGCCCCCTCCTCTGGGCTCCTAACTCTTTTTGTAGCCTTTCTACGTCTACTCCTGGACTCCTTCTTACTGTTGTATTTCAGCCACACCCTTCATCTTCTGGTAGGACAAGGGCAAAAAATCTCGGAGGTCTCGGTTGCAGGTTGCTCACGTCAAAGATCCCTTGGGGGTCTAAAATCGATAAGAGTAGGCTTCGGCCGCCACCCGAGCCGAATTCAAAATTTCCTGACAACTGAAAAATGTTTAATGTGTCCCGGCGCTCATATGACCTTATGCAGTTGCGAGCGCCGTAAAACACTTACCACCCATCCCCCCTCTCCCTCAAAATAAAAAAAAACCCACGAAAAAACTGCCCAGCCCTATATTCCGGACAATACCAAACGGATATCTTGTCGACATGCCTATACTTCAAATTTAGCACTCGGTTGATCCACTGTTTTGGCTTTGACCAAACTGTATCTCCCCCCACCCCCTTTCCTGAAAATTTTGGCTGAGCACCTGCAACGACACCTTGTATTGTTATGATTTTCTCGTGCTTGCTATAAAAATGAGCGGTGTTGAGTTTAATGAGCAATTAATTACTAATGATTATATGGACAGCAACTCTTTATATTTGTCGCACTAGCACGAACATCGAGATTTTACAGGTCTTTTAGAATTCAGATGAGGACGCAAAACTTCAGAGAGATTCTCCACTTAGATTCCATGTAATGAGATCGATAAGTTGTCCATTTTGTGTTGTTCGGACACTAGCTCTGGTAGGTTTGTGGAGCCGACGTGGCAGTGAAAGGGTTAATTAATAATGTGCTAGTATATATTATACATATATATCAATATATTATGTGCTACGACCGTCGTTTTAATGGCTTTTGGCGTAACAGCCAGGCGCTTCACTGTGGCACGCAGAAGACTTGAGTTCGATTCACGGGCGGTGAATCCGTCTCAGCCAGGTTTGGCCCTGTCAGGCATGATCGAAACTTGCCTCTGAAATGATCTGAATTGTGTCGTTGAAGGTGCAAAATATCTACATTAAAAGCAAAAACGAAACAAAACAATTCCGTGCCACTACATCGATATTTTCCCTGTACTCGCACGCCTCATTGAGCCAGCCTGTGACGTCACCGCGTACTGGCATTTTCCTCTCCCGGTCTGACCTTTGAGACGCCACCATGGATTTATAATAAAATATCCTAGATCGCGCACTCTGGATTATATCCGTTCCACTATGGTGTGCACACTGTTTTTTACTTGTGAGTCACCAAGGTGAAATCAGTCTCTCTTTAAGAAAAAAACATGGAGGAAACTCATTTTTTTTCGCTCGTTGGTCAATTTTTGTTTATTTTTATTTAAAAAAAATATTTTTGATATAACACTATTTATGTCCATTTAAAGCGCGTTTCTACACGGATTTTTACGAAAAACGTTGATCCTAGGCACAACAAATATGTAAATTAGCAATTTCTATAGACACTGAAGCTCTAGATGTCACTAAACTTTGGCGGCAATTTTCTCGATAATTTTACCTCTGACATCAGGCGATCCCCACCTTCTTCACTCGTGAATATATCGACTTCTATTAAAGAAAAAATGGTATTTTGTAATCAAAAGAAAGATACATGTACTAGCTTTAAGGTAATACCAGTTGCTCCATATATGCCCTAAAACTGACGAGCGCCTGATTCCACCAAGTCGAGAGACTTTAAGCCAGATGAAGAGCAATGAGGGAAGGTGCAACGCTAGTACACTTGACTGTAATAAGACTGATAGTCGGCCCACATTTATGATTACCACAAAAGGCTTTTCTATCGAAACAAAACAGAAAAGAAAATCACTATAGAAGAAAAGACGAGAACAAAAATTAGGTTCTTTGTATAGACATATGGCGTGCCTACTTCGCAGCAACGTCTTAATAGAGTGGCAGCGGCCACGACAATGCCCGATCTGGGAGAAAATAAATCTATGGGCTCCAGTCACCCGGCAACTGCTCCCGGTTTTTATCGTTATTTCCTCTCTTTTTGTCTCCGCCCATCCTTTAAATGGACGCCATCTGGGTAATCTCACGACGCGCCTGTGATCTGTTACACTTTGTTGCGTGCACTTTCTGCAGAACATTAGTGTAAAAAATGTCGCAAGGACAAGATATGTAAAAGGTTAACGTGTAGCAGGGTACACAATTCTGCATTTAACGTGTTTTTATATTGAACTGGTTTATAATATAATCTCGGAAGTGTTCAAGACAACCGCCATTTTTTAGAGGAGAAAGGTGGTTGTCTTAGGCAGGTGAACGTCTTGAATTGGAAAATTTTTGCTTTTGTTCTTTATATGGAAAATTCCACTCCCTAAAAATAGTAACAAATGCGTAGTGATAATATAGTGTTGGGAATCTGTTTCTTATTTTTGGTAATGAAAAACCCCTACCATCTTATAATGCACTGTCTCTGATTTCATATGATCCCACGTTGAGAAAAATATTACTGAGTCGAGTGTGCTCTTCTTTATACTGGGATTTGAGCTCATCCCCCCCCCCCCAACCTTTTATTACCGCTTAAGATGATAGTTACATTGAGAAGGAAACTAAATGATAAAGGTTGTGCTGGAGGGGGTTTTAAGCATTTATGATGACTAAATAAGGCTTTACAATCGAATCAAAACACATAAAAATCATTTTCAAAGACAAGATAAGAACAGAGTTGTACTTTGTATGGATTCAACAGTTGTCATTCCTCTTATAATAAAGAGGAAAATGTCAGCATTCTCAGATGATTATTGATTTCCAGATTTCTCGTAGGAACCCCTCCCCCCCAAACCCTACTTAATCCTTTCCCCTCCCCCCTCCCATATCTCTCAGCCCCCTTTACCCCTCCCTCACAGCATAAAACAACACATCCGCCCCCCCCCCCACCTTCCACTCTCTTCTCAATCCTAACTCCTGCTACCCCACTCCTTCATTATTATTACCCCCCCTCCCATTCGTTTCCCTCCTATCCTTTCCTTCTTTCTCACTTCTTCCTCACCCTCCTCCAACCTACCCCCCCCCCTCATATTTTAAGAGCATAGTGGATGCGGAACCATGGGTCACAACAGGACTATAAGCACTTCAGTATGCTGATGACATCACTCTTTGTGTAGACTGTTTAAACAGCTTGAGCCGAGCACTAAATTTAAAATAGTAATTTTCTCTTCAAATGTGAGCCTATCAAGTTCAAATGTGACATATAAAGGCCAAATCGGACATGCAATGTCTTACTCGTAGTATTATGAGCGTAGAAAGGGCAACCTTGCATGTGGTGCGTTCAATAAATGTGAACACTGCCATTTCAAACGTGAATAAGCGCAGAAACAAATTTGTGACACTGCAAGTACAAATATAACAATGCTGTAAAACCTTTCCAATCAACAACAACTCTATTCCTCCTCCTCCTTTAGTGGGGGCACTTACTTGAAATGATTTTAAGCGATTGAATACATGAAAAGAAAATATTTATTAACATCAGACAGCAGGTTCCTCATTGCTTTGCTGGTGCAAATAACAGTTACAAACAAATACCCCACTTCTCATACGTCCCAAAGTATGTGAACTCTCATACGTCCCCAAGCACGTGAAATGTAAGAAAACTTGAAATTACATGTACATGTCTTGTTTTCCAAAACAGGTAGGCGAAATTAAATACGCTTGCATTCCCTTAAAACCAGCTTGCATAATTGGAGCAGTGACCAATTCAACTACATCTTCCACAATTTAAGTTAAGGTTGTCGTTCCTTCAACGCAGGGCTGATTCAGGATCTGGTGGCAAACTTCGGCCGGTCTTTCTTTTGTTTGTGCCTTCTATAAAAACCAAAATGCATTTTCGCAGAATATACCTCAAAATGGAGAGTAAGGACGCAGAAACCGGAGACCAAAATTTTGGAGGCAATTGCAGTTTAGCTGCTTGACCATGTGCAGATGGGTTATTCAAGGTGGAAGATGCATCAACCGTAGGCCACCTGTCATTCCTCCTCCAGGGTTCGTGGTATGAGGCCACCAACACCACTCACAGCGAATGTCACCATAAAATTTGTGCCACGTCGGCCTTGGACGACACGCACTGCTCAAGTCCCTCCGTGAGATCGTCCACGGTCTTGTTTCATCCATAGGTTTATGCGTGATCCATCATTGTGAATGGAATTGCTAGCTTGTACATGATGCATGAGCCATGTTTCATGTGCAGGGTGAAGAACCTTGGTGCCGTCAGAATTTCTGTCAGCAAGTGTGCGATAGCTGTCCGGCTTACATAGCGGGCCTTTTGGTTAAGGAAATATAAGCTGAAGATAACAAATCTATTTCCAGTAGCTGCAGAAAAAACCAAGGAAGGTAGATTTATATTATTACACTTCAAAATTCTCAACAATATATTCCACGCGGACATCCTTTTAAAAAAGATGAAACTTTGGAATTCAGATAAACGTGAACACCGTGGGGTACATGACTTTATGCCAGACATTTTGTCTCCAGAGACGCATTTAACTCAGATGTACATTATGTACGGTGCTAGTCGCCGTCACATTTAATTACATGCGGTAGAACAGGGACATATTTGACAAAACTTTGTGCGCATTCAAGGAGGTTATAAATAGAACTAGAGGTCTTAGCTGTGACGTCACGAGCGTCAGACTTGAGGGGCGCGCCGCCATTCCGGAGAGGAATAAAGGGCCAGTCGGTGCACAGCAATACTTTTCAATCACAGATTAATGATACTCTGCAAAGTCTTTTGATGTTGAGTTCTTTTTTATGTCATTTGCCTATCGCTAAAATGTACTCATAGGGATTTTTGTGATTGTACTACCTTTAAATAAGCCAGATAATCTCCAAATAATGCAAATAGGGCCTTTTACACGGTGTGGCCATATGGGTGAGGAAAATTCCGAAAAAATGAATGCAATGGACTTGAAGATCACTTGTTAAAACAAAAACAAAAAACAAAACAATTAAAAACAATCTTTTGCTGTGCGTCGCTCAAACAGTATAATGTCTAGATTTAGCACCGCTGACTACAACAAGGCGCTCGTATCGGCCCTCTGGAATCAGGAATGTGACTGAGAAGCAGCTAGAAATTTAGTTGCAACTCTAGCACCCCTTCATGGCTGGCTAAACAGAAAAGGACAACTGTCAATGTTGCTGGGATTAGATAATTTAAAGTAGCTTACCAGGCGTAACCACCCTCCGATAAGATTGGCGTAGTTTTCTGTCGAATTTACGGAACCGATGCCAAACAGCATATTGTGCAACAGCAGCAGCAGGGGTTCATGGAAGATGGGGTGTTGTGTAGCCAAGCACCATTGCCAATCAACGCCTATTATAGAAAATATTGTGAACGTTTAAGATAAACCGACTAGTGTTGCATTTTAAAATGTCGTCAGTATATAATTATTTGTACCCTATATTAAACAATGCTGTTTGGGTGTGCGCCCAGGATAAATGAGTGATTTACAGTATCCCAGGATAGAATTAATTGCTCATTTTGAGACAATAGCGAATCAATATATCAAATAATTAACTCAGTCTTAACCCCTTTCATACTCTACGAAGACCTAGGCTTTACATCAGTAGAAGACGAGTGTAGACAACATTACATAAAATCAATCCTTTTTGTAAGTATGAAATTGTCCTTTTTCTTAACAAACTCAATTACTCACTTTGTCTTCCTCCGCCCCCCTCCCAACCGTGGAAAAACAAACAATAACTCATATTATGTCGCTCTATTCATTTGCAGCCCACGTTTAAGTAATCGATCAGCAGGTGCAGTATTGTGTATGCGTGTATGTTATATGATTAAACAACAACAGCAAACAAAAAGAAAACTTAAACTTAAAATAAAATTGAACTGAGCTTCAACATCCATGAAGACCTAGGCGTTCTTCTTCTTCTTCTTCTTCTTCTTCTTCTTCTTCTTCTTCTTCTTCTTCTTTCCTGTGATTGGGGCAACCGGTGGGGGCATCATTGCATCTGAAAACCAGCTCTCACCATCTATTTTTGTCCTCTGCTTTCCACAGATTGTCACCCATCGTCTTTTCTGTCCACTCTGTAATGTTGTCCTTCCAGAGTGTCAGTCATGATTTGTTCTAGTAAGATGTTGAAGAGAGCGAGGGAGAGCAAACAGCCTTGCCTCACCCCGACCGTTGTCCTGAACCAATCCCCCATGCTGCCGTTACGGTAGACTGCGCTGGAGACCTTGTCATATAGTTGTTGTATGACGTTGAGCAGGTTTGCGTCTATGTTATATTTCCTCACGGTTGCCCTTAAGGCTGCATGCCAGACCCTGTCGAAGGCCTTTTTAAAATCCACGAAGATATGGTATAGGTTTTGTTGGTGTTGGAGGTACTTCTCACACAGTATCCTGAGGTTGAAGATCTGCTCTTTTGTGCTCCGCCCTGCTCTAAAGCCTGCCTGCTCTTCGGCAAAGATCTTTTCTGCCTGTGGTTTAAATCTGTTCAGCATTCTCTTCAACATAAACTTACTGGGCTGGCTTATTAGACTGATGGTGCGGTAGTTCTGACATAGTTGCAGGTTACCTTTCTTGGGGAGTGTAATCACTAGTGATTGTGTCCATGGTGTTGGCCACTTTCCTGTCTGCCAGATCTTGTTGCAGATGGCAGTCGAGCGCGTATCATGTCCTTTCCCCCTGCCTGTATTAATTCTCCTGGGATGTTATCCACTCCTGCTGATTTTCCTTTCTTCAGTGCTTTAACTGCTGCTTCAACTTCTTCTCTAAGGATTGGGTGGTTATCGATGTTGTTTAGTATCTCAGGGTTTCCCGTGGCTTTGTAGTTGTACAATTCTGAGCAGTGTTCTGTCCATCTTTTATAAATGTCTTGTTCCTCTGTCAGGCATTTTCCTTGTTTGTCTTGAATGGTGGTGGTGCGCCCTTCTTTAGTGCACGTCAGGTCCTTTACTAATTGGTACGCTTTTTTGCTGTTGTTTGTCCTCAGGCTGCCATCAAGTTTCAAGTATTTGGCATTGTCCCTCGATTCAATTTTCTTTTGCCCTTTTCATACTTAAAAAAAACATTTTTGGCTGACTGCTCTGTACTCCTTCGCACCATCTGGTTGTTTCTTTTTCTCTTTTAGTTTTCTCCTTTTGTCACACAGGTTAAGGACGTCAGTTGTGATCCTGGGCTTATTGACTCGTCGGTGTTTTCCGAGGATCTGACTGGTTGTTTCAGTCACAGCTGTATTGAAGGTGTTGATCCACGTGTCCATGTCTGTGTCATTGTTGTTACCAGCATCAATGACAGTGAGTGGTGCACACTTTCCTCCTATCATGGCTTGGAAGGCTGCAGCTACTTCTGGGTCCTTTAGTTTTTCGACATCAAACTTCATCCTTGTGTTTCCTTGCTTTTTAACCCTATTCAGGAGGAGGTGAAAGGTCATCATCACAAGGTCGTGGTCGCTTCCAACGTCTGCTCCTGGGAATGTTCGTGTTTTCCCAATTTTGACACTACTGGACTGGAAGCGCTTTTTCACCATGATGTAGTCAATCTGGTTGTGATGTTCTCCACTTGGACTGTGCCATGTCCATCTCCGTGATGCTGTGTGTTGGCTAAACGTGTTTGTCAGCACTAGGTTATTATAGCTGGCAAATTCCAGGAGCCTTAGACCTCTTTCGTTTGACTCTGAGTTGCAGTATTGTCCACACGTTCCTTTCCAGTTCTTGCATGCATCCTTTTCTACTTTTGCATTCCAGTCATCTTGTACAACGATGATGTATTTTTTAGGGGTCTGGTCTATCACTTCTTGTATCAGGTCGTAGGAGCCCTTCACAGCCTGTTCATCATAGTCTGACGTCGGGGCATACGCCTGAATGATAGTGATGTTGAATGGGACTGCTCTAAGGCGGATGGTAATAAGCCGGCTAGAAATAGTGCGGCAACCCATGATGGTATTCACGATGTCTTTGTGAATAAAAAAATCCTACGCCATTCTTATGCTTGTCCTCTTCTCCACTGAAGTACAACTTGTGGCCTTCTTGTGTCGAGATCTCCCCAAATTGCTTCCACTGTACTTCACAAATGGGTCTAGCTTGGGTACCGAACAAAAAACTAAACTACCATCAATATTAATCCTCCTCCTCCTCCTCCTCCTCCTCATCATCATCATCATCATCATCCATCACCAATGTAAATCATCAAAATGTGTGTGTGTGTGTCTGTCTGTGTTTTTGTGTGTGTACGTGTGTGTGTGTGTGTGTGTGAGTGTGTGAGTGTGTGTGTGTGTGTGTGTGTGTGTGTGTGGGAGTGT
>NW_004797602.1:661189-662354 GCF_000002075.1 Aplysia californica
GACAGACAGACAGACAGACAGACAGACAGACAGACAGACAGACAGACAGACAGACCAACCTACCTTTCTACCTACCTATCTACCTACCTACCTACCTACCTACCTACCTACCTACCTACCTACCTACCTACTCACACACACACTCATACAAATGCAGACAAACCCCCAACCACCACACACACACGCGCGCGTGCGCGAGCACACACATATACACACATTTGGTCTAACTAGAACGGGAGGCATCGAGAACAACGTTGTTTTTACATGTTTGTCTTCACGGACACCTTGTATATTATGTAATATTATGTATCTGTATATATGCATACGGTATATCATACGTATAAAGTATAATAATATGTATATTATGTATATATGTATATATATAATTTTATAATATTATATTTACTCATTCATTTATTTACATATGTGTATTATTGTACGAGTAATATTAATATTTACGTGTATAATATCTATCAGATTGGATTGGTTTATCTGTAACTGTAATGTCTATCTGATAGACTGTTTTGTCTGTAACACAAATGTCTATCAGCGTTGTGTCTATTAGATCTATTATCTGTAACTGAGCTTTCATTCAGATAGACGTCGTCATCTTCAAATTCAATACCTATCAGATACACTGGTGTGTCTGTTACTGTAATGTCTATCGGATAGACTGGTCTGTCTGTAACACTAATGTCTATCAGTGTAATATCTATCAGATACACCAGTTTGTCTGTAACTGTGATGCCTATCAGATAGACTGAGTCATCTGTAACTGATATGTCTACTAGATAGAATGGTTTATCTGTAACTGCAAAGTCTATCAGATAGAACCTTTCCGCTATGATCCGCCATTTGTTGACACACGGGCTGTCCCGACTTCTCTCCCCTGAATAAATTCTCTTTTCTTGAGTGAGTTATCTTTCCGTACGGGTCGATACGTGATTCTCTCTCTCTCTCTCTCTCTCTCTCTCTCTCTCTCTCTCTCTCTCTCTCTCCCTCTCTCAAATTCTCTCACTTCCTACCTTTCTCTCTGTTAGGTCATTGACTATCTATCTCTTTCTCTCTCTGTCTCGCTCTCTCTCTCACACACACTCCGTGCGGGTCGCATGTCTGTCTGTCTGTCTGTCTGTCTGTCTGTCTGTCTGTCTGTCTGTCTGTCTGT
>NW_004797602.1:662644-664487 GCF_000002075.1 Aplysia californica
TCTCTCTCTCTCTCTCTCTCTCTCCCACTCTCTCTCTGTCTCACACTCTCTCCCATTTCCGACCCCTCCGACCTCCCCAATTCTCCTATACACACACACTCCACACTCATGATCACGTCTGTACCCGAGACTCCAGTGCTGATTTAGGTCGAATTACGATCGAATTAGGTTGGTCTCTGCGGAGTGATCGGTAACAAACAGAACTGGGGCGTGAAAAACTAAGATTCGAACCCAGTATGTTTAACCCTTTTGTACTGTGCTTTGATCTACGTCTGAAGTTCCAGACTGCAGTTCTATTTTAGCCGGAAAGAATACCAAAAGGAGAGAATTTTAGAGAAGAAAATTGTCCTTCGCTATCCCAATTCGAACCCACAATCTATTGAAAGAGAGACGAACAACTTAACCTCAAGACCATGAAACCCCCACCCCTCCCCCGGGGACTTGTAAGACTTTAATCATATTGTTGTTACTGTCGTAAAACTCAGACTAAAATCAAACTAAACGTTTGAATTAACGTTGCTTAAGGAGCGTTAATGGTTATCTATGATTGTAATTCTGTCTTATAGGAGACGGACATTAAAGTGTGATGCCCCGCCTCTTAAATGAACCTGCCGTATCGTAAAAGGCTTGATATTTACGTTTCTATTTGATGCATTGTTAGTTAAATACAATTGTCTATCCATGTTACGTAGAAAAAAGCCCCCCGGACTTACTACGTGCGTGATGTTTCAATTTCAAGGTATGACTTTTTCTTCTCACTCAGCGTGGAATTTCCTCATTGTGCCTGCTCTAAGAGAGGCGTCTACGTTGACCCCTTTTAAAACTTGTGTAAAGACACCTTTCTTAACACTTAAGTTACCAGCCTCAAAGAAGTTCTATTCTTTTTCAAACAACCAGTGTGATCAGAAGCCGCACTGACTGCCAATTTGTGTTGTGTTCTTTTGTAAAATTTGGTTTTGACATAATAGCAATGGTTTCTCATTGTCTTTGTTAATAATAAATGTGAAAATTGTTGCTTTATTAGGCGGGGACTGGAGGGCGCCACTGGTAGGTCCTACATCTCTACTTTTCTTCTGCTGTTTCTTTCTGTCCGTCTTATTTGTCCCGAATACTGGATGATCATTATTGTGTCGGAGTGCTTCTCTTTACTCAAACAAACCATTAGCTTTATTACAGTCTGAGCCAGACTTGGAATAAAGATAAATGGAATAAACACATTTTGTTTTGAGAGATAGTCAAACTAGCCACAACAGTGTACGTACAAGAATGCTTTAGACAACGAGACAATGCAAATTATGTTTACTCATTGACTGTTACAAAGTGGGACTGAGAAGTAAGTACTAAGTACGCTACTTTTTTTTTAATATTATCGCTTGTAAGACAGAAAAAAGCTCTTCCTACTTGGGAGAATTAGCGCCTTTCAATAATATGATGATGCAACAACCTCGAAAAATGTTATATCATTATATATTATAGGGAAATACTCCTCTTTACTCAATTTTAATTACAAACAATATGAAAAAAACAATTCAACAGGGGTTTGTTTTTAGAATCACATTTCGAAGTCCAGCTTACAGGAAATCAAAAGCCGTTCTTAAAAGAAAAGCCTTTTTATAATAATATTATTTCTTTTACCTGACGGCCTACAGTCAGGGTGTAGGGTCATTGACTTGTATCAAAGATAGTACAAGACAAGATGGGTCACTCAGCCTAAAAAGTGTCCGCAGGAAGTATGCTCTTTGCTTCAGATGGCGCTGCAGTCTGTTTTGAAGCTCTCTTTCGTTTTTCCAGAAGAAGAATAGGAAAAGCACCTCCTTGCGTGCGCAGATCGACTGCTGTTCAT
>NW_004797602.1:665205-666248 GCF_000002075.1 Aplysia californica
TGATGATGATGATGATGATGATGATGATGATGATGATGATGATGATGATGATGTCACTGACCTCAAATTATTCAAAATCATATTGCAAGCTCCGTCCTCGGGGCTCATTTGCACAAAAGTCGGTCATCATTACAACTGAGAGAGATCGCAGGACACTTCAGAGAACCACGAAGTCCCACTGGCATTGGTTTCCGAAGGCTTCAACAACCGTTACATTAGAAAGATAATGTTCACTTTTCCTTTAAGTGCAATTTGTCAAAGAGAAGACATTCCTTATCTGTGTTTCTGCGTTGTTTTTCTTTGCGAAATGCAGAAGGGTCTGGTGCATGCACCATCCACGAGGAGTTTCTAATCCAACTAACGGTTTCTGAAATTATGGTAAGCAAATTACCCTTGTCCGAGAAATGGTAGTGGTTTTGGGGAGAAGGGGAGAGGGTGGGTAGCGGGGTTTTGGGGAGAAGGGGAGAGGGTGGGTAGCGGGGTTTTGCGAAGTACTTGCTGTGTTTTCGTCAATTGATGAGCCCCCTGAGTGGCCCTAATCAATCACAGGCTCATTTCGAGGAGTTGCCGTGTATGTATGAATGTGTGTGTGTGTACGTGTGTGTGTGTGTGTGTGTGTGTGTGTGTGTGTGTGTAAGAGAGAGAGAGAGAGAGACAGACAGAGAGACAGAGCGACCAAAGAGCGGCGGCCATGACAGTGCCCGGTCTAGGTCATAATAATTCAAGTCTGTGAGTGGGGTTAGATCACCGCGTGCAACATAAGAAGACCACACACACACCAGCTGCAGCAATAACTCTCCTGTAGACCCAGGTAACCTTAAGATCATACCTGACATATCGCTGTCAGAAATGGCGTAAAACACAAATATAGAGCCACCTTGCTGAGCATGCGGCTGCCACGTGTGGCGTGCCATGAGGTACTGGAACCTCAACACCCTGGGACGCACGCTACCGACAGGTGGTGACATTTGTGATGCTAAATATGGGGAATTTACTTTCTAGTCAAATGGGAAGGGAGTTGAGGTGGGGAAATGGGGGGGGGG
>NW_004797602.1:667537-669485 GCF_000002075.1 Aplysia californica
AAATGGGAGAGAGAGAGAGAGAGAGAGAGAGAGAGAGAGAGAGAGAGTGAATGAATGAGTGAGAGAGATATATATATATAGAGAGAGAGACAGACAGACAGATAGAGACAGGCAGAGCCAAATAGAATATATTTCGATACCTTCCCCCTTCTCCCAACACGTTAACACACCCACCCACACACACACCCCGCACACGCACACGCACACGCACACGCACACACACACACACACACACACACACACACACACACACACACACACACACACACACACTCATATACACGGTTACTCTCACGTTATTTTCTTTAGAGATAAAAAGTCTCCTTTGCTCATGACGTCACAGCAACCCCAAAGTGCGCCCCACAGAACAAGCATACATGTACCAGTTCAAGGTCAACTTAGTTCCTAAATTAAATATAATATATATCATTATGTATTGATTTGTCTATATAATAAAAAATAAATACTACTAGCATTTGTATAGTGCAAACCCCAGCTCAACAGCGAGTTCTATGCGCTTTACACTACATTCTCAGCTTCCCGGGAAGAATACAGTGCAAGCAGCAGATTGAGTAAGCGCTTAAACACTAACAAACTGACAAGATCTTTCGCTGTCTATAGCTGGGCACCCATTCCCACCTGAGTGAAGTGAGGAACATTCGTATAAAATGCCTTTCCCAAGAAAACAACGTCGGGCCCCTGACGGGATTCAAACCCACGACCTTAGGGTTCGAGTCAGAGAGCCTAACCACATCGTATGTGGAACGACAATGCGCGTACTGTAAGACGTATAAGGCGATGCAAATTCACTAAAGGTCACACAATTTAAACAAATAAATAATAGCAATAAAAGATACAAGGAGAAAAGAATTCATGGGAAACAATCTATTGACATACTATCAACAGAAAGAAATAAGACAAATACATCTTTAACAAATATGCTCCAAATGGAGTGCTAAAGTTAACTTTATCGTGTGCTAGAAGGCTTTACCGTAATGCTGCACAATAACCTGAATAACTGGCGGGCCAATAAAATAACGAAGTCTAAACTGAATTACAAAATGCCTGACCTTCAAATGGAACCAGAGTTTATTTCCAGCTTCTTACTGAAATTGTAGATGCAAAGAAAACATCCGCCAATTATAGGGCGTGTTGTATATTTATTATATACTCAGTGGTATATATAGTAAAAATTATATTATATATACATATACATATATATATATATATATATAGAGAGAGAGAGAGAGAGAGAGAGAAAGGGTGGAGGGGGAGGAGGTGGAGAGATGAGATGTAGATAGATAGAACAGACTACATGTATCATCGTTCTGCGTCCAACGCCCCGTTCCGCCCTTCGTACTTGATGCTTCACACTGATACTGTAAATGCAAGGAAAATATCTGCCAATTGATGCAGTGAATACATATATGAACAAACTAAAGACAACCGAAAGGAAATAATTATCATTCGGGCTTCTCTCCCTCCCTCAAATACCACGCCGAACACAATAACAACAAACACATTCATACAAACAACCCCCCCCCCAAAGAAAAAAAACAAATAAAAAAACAAGCAAATAAACAAATTACAAAGCCAGTCTGCCAGCCGTTGCTACAAAACATCAAAATACCGGCATTGTTCTGTTACTAGGAATAAGCAATCTGCATAAACTATATTTATATTTTTAACCCCCGCAGACTCCTGAATTCCCCACCTGACTCCCACCATTTACTGCTCCTGCCAGTCCCGCCCCCCCCTCTCTCTCTCTCTCTCTCTTTCTCTCTCTCTCTCTTTCTCTCTTTATCTCTTTCTCTCTCTCTCTCTCTTTCTCTCTTTCTCTCTTTCTCTCTCTCTCTCTCTTTCCCTCTTTCTCTCTCTCTCTCTCTCTGTCTTTCTCTCTCTTACACACACGCATTCTCTCTCTCTCTCTCTCTCTCTCTCTCTCTCT
>NW_004797602.1:671457-673858 GCF_000002075.1 Aplysia californica
TGTGTGTGTGTGTGTGTGTGTGTGTGTGTGTGTGTGTGTGTGTGTGTGTGTATGTGTTGTTTGTAAATTGGGGGTGTTGGGGGTGTGAAAAAAATTGCAAATGTTTGCGATGCTTTTTATTTTTTGTTGTTGTTGCTGTCGCTGTTGCTGCTGCTGCTGCTAACGTTGTTGTTGTTGTTGTTGTTGTTGTTGTTGTTGTTGTTGTTGTTGTTGTGGATATTGCTGCGTTTGTGGTTTCTATGAGGAAGAAATTGTGTTTGCATATTACCCCCCAAGATTTCTACGCCCCAGACATCTCTCTGCTGGAAGTTGAACCCTCACTCACCTCACTCCTTGTCCCTCTCACCTCACTTCACTCCTTGTCCACCTCATCCTACCTCACCCCTTGAACCACTCCTCACCCTATCTCACTCTTTTTTCTCTCCCCCCCCTCCCATACCGCTCACCCCTATTTCTCCCACCACCAAATCCATCCCTTCTCCTCCATCCGCCCCTCCCTCTATTACACCCCCCTCCCCCCACCTCCACCCTTTTCTTCCCTCCTCTCACCTCACACTTTCTCCTCCTCCCCCACCACCCCTGTCCTCATCCCTCACCCGTCATTCTTTCTCCTCTTCCTACTCACCTGACTACATTCGAATTGAAAGAATAAAAAAAGGGAAAAGGTGGTTTGAGGATGATGATGATGATGATGATGATGATGATGATGATGATGATGATGATGATGATGATGTTGTTTCTGCTGGGGGGGGGGGGGGGGGTGATGGTGGTGGTGGTGCCACGCGCACACGATTATAGCGAGACTTGTGTTTTGCCCTTCCTGTTGGCTAGATTTAGCAGGGGAGATAATACCAGATATGGACATGAGAACGTTGCTTGACACACAAATGTTGTATTGTAATCACGGATGTTTTACACCCTCATCGACACAAGCAAGATCATTTAGAAGGCGGGCTTCTTCGACCTTGCGTGTCAGGGCCAACCCGGGCTGTAAGTGCTGCTTGAGTGGTTGGCGGATGCTCTGGTGTGGTTTGCTTCTTCCCCCCCCCCCCAACCACCTTTCAAGCATGAAGCCGATCGCCTGTATCTCTCCTAACAGGTGGTTGGAGGGCGCCATTGGTGGGTAGATCTATCACTTGTTTGCTCGTCTGTTTATCAGTCTTATTTTTTCGCAGCACTAAGTCATGATTATTATTTGGATGTGCTTTTTTAAATACTAAAACGAACGAACAAACAAACAAACAAACAAATAAAGTATCTCCTCGACCTCTTTTTTTTTGTATGTAGTCCTCTCTAATAATATCCATGATGTTTGGCACTTCCTGACCTAGTTGTGTTGCAAGTGCCATAAAACTCTTACTGCAAACTAAACCGATAGTGCTATAATATTTCAGCAAAGAGACGGAGTTGCTCGACAAAGAACCCTCTCCAGTGGGGAATCAAACTAACGTCTTCTGCTTGCGACAACTAAGTGTCTAACCGCTGCACCACATAAACCGGTATATAAAGCATTCAGCAGATCGATGAGATCTGACAAGTCGCTACCTTAGAATTACAGAGTTCTCTCTGACATTTTTGGCTGTTGTGAGTTACTAAGACCATGAGCTTAGAAACCAAATTTTAATGTTCTATTTGCTCTATTAAAATCGTAAGATTATTCGGAGTCGTTATCAAGATATTTACAGAATTGCATTTGAAAAAGCTTTATATGATGTGAAACTCACAATCGTTGACGTCAACTTTCTCCAAAGTAGGAACTGAGAAGATAGAACTTTGCAATTCTGAGGTAGACAAGTATATCCCTTGACCTTGCACCGTCTCTATGCTCCTTTCGTGTCCTCTCTAAAGATAGACGATGACGCTTGAGTACTAATTTTTTCCAGCATTTTATTGATTTACTTAACGTTAAATTTCTTAAGACTTTCTTCTGTTTTACTCCCAGTAAATAACGTTCTTCTAAAAAAAAAGGAAACAACAACAACAACAAATCAGCACCCCCACCATAAAAAAACGTAACCTCCCCCGCCCCCAACAATAACAGATGTGTCCTTACAAGCTATTATTGACCATCGCAGTTCGTTCCAGATCATTACGTCACTTAAGATCAGCTGACGATGATGTGTGTGCGTGGGTGGTATGTGCACTATCACAGTTCTAAATTGTATAATTATCCGAAACGTTAGAAGTGTATAACAACATACGACTGATCATTTATGTAATGTACTTGAGACTATGGGTCTGTTTGTGAGTGTAAGCACAATATAATATCTATTATGTGTGTATATGTGTAATATGTGCGCGGAAGAGAGGATGCGTGAAAGAATATATTTGAAAGAGTATGTGTGTGTAAGTGTGTACGTGTGTGTGTGTGTGTGTGTGTGTGTGTGTGTGTGTGTGTGTG
>NW_004797602.1:674090-679847 GCF_000002075.1 Aplysia californica
GTGTGTGTGTGTGTGTGTTTATGCGATGAAACACCAAAGCAATATGCCAATCAACGTCTGGGCAATTAAAATGTATACAGTCGTATACATGTATTATATTATTATTTCGGTGATTTTCAACTTTGGTACAAGATTTTCAGAAGGAGAATTCGAATCGCAGAAGAACGTCTTTACATAATGTAAATATGTTGGTGGTTTGCACATGCTCTGGTGTGATTTGCTTCTTCTTTCCAATCAAACACCTATTGACATTTTGTCTCCTCCTTTCTTTCGTTCCGTGTTATTTATTCTCTTGTAACAATTTTCATCGTCGGCATGTCTATGACCAAAGTAAATTACAATTGTCATAAAACCCATACTAGAATTAGACAAAACATTTAAATGTGTCTTTATAGACGGTGGATGATTCTGTCTTCTCTTATTTTCGTCTTATCAGAGACCTACACTAAAGTATGATGCCCCGCCCCTTAAATAAGCCAGTGGTATTGGAAAAGGCTTGACATTTAGCCTTCACTTTACCACATGATATAATGATCTAATTCGTAGTTTTTGCGTTGCGTATATGTTGTAACTGCACGAAATGTGGTGCATTTTTATCACCCCACTCCCTGGCGAAATTCAGCCGTTGTCAACAAGCTTGTTTCCGTTTCACAAAAAAGGGTTATATTAAATAACTCCGAGATAAGCTGATAAAAGCTGCTATGCATGTCAGAAAAAGACACTGCATCGCAACCTAGCTTAAAGAAAGCAGGGGGAAATCCAAAAAAAAACAAATAACAACAACAACAACAAAAGAAGACCAAAAAACCCCAACCAAACAAAAAAAACACAAAAAAACAACCAACCCCCCCCCCCCCAACATTTTAATTAATGACGTCATATTATGGTCTCTAGAAATGCCAGCTCGGTAGAGTACACGACTTTTATCGACGTCACAAAAACATGGAGTCAGCGCTGACATGCAGAAGCCCAAACAGCCTCAGAATCGGATTACGTCGACTTAAGGCCAGATAGAGTCGTCACACTGGCGTGATGGGGGAAGCTCTTGTGTAGTCTCTGAGCGCACACATTTCTCCTCAAGTAAAATAGAATAGTTACTGATAGACTTGCTGTTATAGACTTGTTTCTGATAGACCGGTCTGACTTCGGGTTTGGAGTAAAATAGGCTTAGTTGCTGGTAGAACTGTTTGTCTTTTTGCCTGATGTGAAACAGACTTGTGGCTGATGGACAGGTCTACATTTGGATCTGAAGCAAAATAAACTCGTTGCTGAAAGACATGTCTTTCTTTGGGTCTGATATAAGAATTATAGACTAGTTAGTTTTAGTTTAGTATCTGGTTTTACGACGCTCGCAACTGCATAAGGTCATAAGAGCGCGCGAAACACAAGGTAGTTTTATTCGCAACAGTTCACTGTACTGCTGGGCTCGGGTCAGTAGTTAGATCTTAAAATGTTACAATATTTAAAATTCGGTGTAAAAATATTTTTTCAATCTAAAACAACTTTCCTAAGTAACACAATTTAAAAAAATAATTTCGCGGTCCCAGTTCGGGTTTAATGTTGCGCAGTTTATTACTAGCTTGTTTTTTCCAATGGCTCTCCCACAGACTGGAGGTTTACTTTTTTACTTTATTTTTAAAGTCAGTCTGTGGGAGAGTGTTCGTCGTTGATCCCTGCAGAAGGGATAAGGATTTCTTCGCCAGGTCATCTACCTGCTCGTTTCCTCAGATGCCCACATGGCTAGGTATCCATGCGAACCCGATACTTTCCCCCGTTTCAGTTAAGGTGTGTATTTTCTGTTGTAGCCTAACTATTTTTGAGTGTAGGAGTGTATAGCTTGTGAGTGAGGTGATGCAAGACAGAGAGTCAGAAAGGATAAGGAAAGATTTGTTAGGAGTATTTTCTACGGAGTCCAGTGCCGTGTCAATGGCAGTGGCCCCCGCAAAGAAAATGGAGGCTTCAGGATGGAGTCTCCTCTGGTGTGTACTGTTTGAAGATAGGGCTGCGGTGCCCACATCATGGTGCTTTTTTAGAGCCATCTGTGAAGATAAGCTCCGAACCAGGGTATTTTTCTATAAGTTTTTTGCATTCTGATTAAAATATTTTGGTGTTTGTGCTTGCTTTGTCATGTGTGGTCAGCTGTAAGTCTACCTTTGCCTTTGTGAGGTGTCACTGACGGAGGTCGGGGAAAACAATTGTTGGATGTCTTGTTTGGAAAAGAGTATGTTTTTGAGGTCCTCAAGGATTCTGAGGCCGAAGGGTTTGATGAGTCTTCCGTTGTTTTGGAATTTGTTTATGGTTTCTGGGTTGGTTTTGAAAATGCAGTTGTGTGCTGGATTCTCTGATGTTGAGCTCTGTTTAATTGCGTATTGTAGTGAGAATAGTGTGCGTCTGAGTGTGAGTGATGGTATGTTTGCCACAGCCTGGAGGCTCTCCACCGGAGAAGTGCGGAAAGCCCCCAGAGCGAGGCGGAGTCCTTGGTTTTGCATTGGGTCAAGCATTTTTAGAATATGTGATTTTGCCGATCCGTAGACCTGTCAGTCAAGCCTGGATCGGACAAGGGAGATGTGCAAGTGGAAAAGGTGTTTTAAGTCCCCGCCCCCACTCCGGATGCGATAGAATTTTCAAAGCTTTTAACGCTCTCTGGCACCTCACACGAAGGTCTTCGATGTGTGGTTTGAATGTGAGTTTTTTGTGGAATATAACGCCGAGGAAACGAGCCTGGTCCTGGAACGGAATCCTTTCCCCGTACAGTGTCAAATCCGGCTGCAGTACACGTCTGCCTGTTGGGCAGAAGAGTACTGCAACCGTCTTTGACAGGGAAAACTTGAAACCGTTATTGTTTGCCCACTTTTCGAGTTGGTGCAGCTGCGTTTGCTGCTGCCTTTCCATAGATGTTAGATGAGAATTTTTCGAACGGCAGCATATCAAAAAGTCTTCAACGTATAACGAGCCGTCTATGCTGTTTTGGAGGGTTTTTACGATGGAATATATTTTGATTTCAAATGAGACAGGAGAAAGGATGCTCCCCTGGGGGACTCCTTCCTACTGTTGGTGGGGGTCTGAAAGGGAAGATCCGACACGAACCTGGAAGGAAGGGTTCTTCAGGAAATTGCCAACGAAGGCAGGGAGGTGACCGCGTATGCCGAGTGCGTGCAGGTCTCTGAGAATGCCGTACTTCCAGGTTGTGTCGAAGGCTTTTTGTAGGTCGAAAAATATGACGATCTTGTGGCCTCCTTGGGCAAACGTCTCGCGTAAATAGACTTGGTTCTGATAGACTGTTCTGCCTATGGGTCTGAAATATAATAGATTCGTTGCTGATAGAGGTTTTTGTCTTTTTATCTGATGTAAACTAGACTGGTGGCTGTTAGACCGTTCTGTCTTTTTGTCTTATGTAAAATAGACTTGTTCCTAATCAAAGAAGTTTACTGTCTGTCTTTTTGTCTGACGTGAAATAGACTTTTTGTTATAACTTATTTCTGATAGATTTCTTCGTCTTAAGATCTGATATAAACTAGAGTTTTAGCTGATACACCCGTCTGCCTTTGGATCTAGAATAAAATTATTTACATGTTGATTGAACCGTTCGTCTTAAGGTCTGAAGTAAACATACTTGTTATCCATAGGCCTATCTGTGTTATGGTCTTATGTAAAATAGAATTGTTACTGACAGGCTTGCCTTTATTTTGAATTGGAGTGAAAAAGGCTTGCTTTTAGAAATGAAGTAAAATACTTTTGTTTTTGATAGACCCGTCTGTTCTTTAAGATTTATGTAAAATAGAGTAGTTGTTGAAACCACTATCTACGTTTAGATCTGAAGTAAAACTAGACTTGTTGCTGATAAACCTATGTGTATTTAGATCTGAAGTGAAATAAATTAATAAATTTGTTTTTAGAACTGTTGTTCATTAGTCTGAAAAAAGTCTCGTTGCTTATAATTATACACACCTGTTTATATTTAGATCTGAAATGAAGTAAATTTGTTAATGAATAATAGATCTGTTTGTCCTTAGATATCGAGCATTTAGACTTGTTGCTGACAATAACCACCCACCTCCTCTTGTTCCTCCTACTTCCCATCATCCTCCTACATCCTGAGATCTCCCCTCATCAGCTTTCTTCCGCTCTGCTCCCCTTACCATCTCTCTTCCCCTCATCTCTCCCACCCCCCCTCCCATCCTCTTTCTTCCGGACTTCTCCCCTCATTCTTTTCTCTTCCAGCTATCCTCTCGTTCTCTCTCTTCCCCTCTTTCCCCTACCTATCCCCTCATCCTCTCTCTTTCCCACCTCTCCTCTTGTCCTTTTTCTCCCCCACCTTCCATCCTCCTTTTCCACATCTATTCTCTCGTCATCAATCTTTATCCTCTTTCTTCTCCCCATCCCATCGTCCTGTCTCTTCCCCTACCCATCCCCCATCCTCTTTCTTCCCACCCCTTCTCTTCACCCTCTTTTTTCCGCACCTCTCCCCTCATTCTCTCACACACACCCTCCCCTCATTTTCTCTCTTCTCTACCCCTTCTCACATTCTCTTTTTTCCCTCCTGACTCTCCCTTCAACCTCATTCTTCCCCCTCCCCAACGCCTCTTCTTTCCTTCCTCCTCTGTACCTTCCCCCACCGCCCCCCCTCATGACACCAGGTTCTTTAGCGTTATCTTCCAGACACCACCCTCCCCCTCTCCCGAGCTTACGTCACCACGACACAATCAGACCTGGTTCCTGTCTCGTCCGCGCATGTGCACAGGCTGCTTGTTCATCTAGAAAAGTGAGGCATCGTGGTGAAATCAGGCCCTCGTCAAAATTGAAATAATCAAAGAAACCAGCATTTTTCTACCCTTCGGGCAATTTCATTGATTTTTTCCTCACGTTTCAACACATTAGAATGTTATGTCCATTTAGAAAGAAAACATTTCTGTGTTAATTTTACTGGAAAAACAGCGCAAAAACGTAAATTTGTAGTTTCCAAGAACTCTAAAGCTTCGGAAGTCACCACATTTTGACGACAATTTTCTCGCTAATTTTAGCTCTGAAACCGGGCGAACCCCATCTCAATCAATCGTAAATACTTTGACTTCTATTCAAGTCAGATAGGCTTAGGTATTGTTTTCATGGAAAGGAAGACTGATGAACAAGCTTTAAGATTATACCAATAACTCCATATGCCACCCCTCCCCCCACCCCCTGACGAACGCCTGATTTCGCCACGTCGTGACACAAATATTTTCCATGGGAATCTCTCGCTATTTCCATGGACATCACCCAAGGTAGATCTGCTCACTTTTTGTATATCCGTTTCGAAAACATGTCCAGACCACTGACATCTGTGGAGCAGCGGTTAGGCGCTTGGCAGTCGTACACAGGTGACATAAGTTTCGATTCCCGTGTGGAGAGGTTTTAAAAAAAAAGGGAATCAAGTATTTCTTTGTGTCCGCTGGGACAATGGTGTATCACTCACTCTCAGCAAGGGCGGGCCCTCATAGACAGGGTCGAAACAGCTTGTCTCTTAAATGATAGAAAATTATGTCCTCGGCGCTGTCAAAACATCTGAAATTACTTCATTTTTTTGCCTTGTTGTTGTTGTTGCAATGATTGATTTCTCTCTTATGCACAACTTTGGATCAAAACTCTCTCATAAACAAACCCAAAAAATTGTTTGTAGCAAGACATTTCAAAGTTATTTCCCACGGGGTGACAGTTAAATCTCCCTTTTCACAGGGTCTACAAGATAAAATGCAGCAGCCACGTTATCGACTGGGTACG
>NW_004797602.1:681441-682892 GCF_000002075.1 Aplysia californica
GAGAGAGGGAGGAGACTAAGGCTGAGAGGGAGGGAGAGAAGAAAGAGAGAAAAGGGAGAGAGGGAGACGTAGGCTGAGAAGAGGCAGAGAGAGAGAGAGAGAGAGAGAGAGAGAGAGCGAGATCAAGAGAGAGAATGGGAGAGAGAAGGAGAGAGAGAGAAGTGAGAGGGAGAGAGACAGGGGGAAAGGGGGAAAGGGAGAAAACAGGGAGGCTGAGGAAGAGGGAGTGGATGAGGGACAATGGGACAGGGAACGTTAGAGGAAGAACTGGTCTGTGAGAAAATAACCTGGACAATTCCCTGGATTCCTTCATGCGCAGACGCAGACTATGTCTTGTAACAGCTTCTGGACAAAGTATCTTCTTCTGGTGTTGGATACAGTAGTAAATCTCTTTTATGAGAAATGTGGATACAGCATTTCTCTCTTTTTTTAGAACATGTAGATACAGTATCTCCCTTTGATGAAACATAATATGGATACTATATCGTCCTCTGGTGAGAAATGTGGATACAGCATCTTCCTCTGGTGAGTACTTTTTGATATAGTACCGTCCTCTGGTGACAACACATGGATACAGTATCTCTCTCTGTTTTGAGATCACGTGGATACCTTATCTCTCTCTAGTGAGAACATGTGGATACAGTATCTCCATCTAGTGAGAACATGATATGGATGCATAATTTTTCTGTTTTGTGAACATGTGGATACAGCATCTTTCTGCTTTGAATACACATGGATACAATATCTCCCTTTGATGAGAAGACGTGTAAACGATTTTCTCTGTTTTGAGAACATCTAGATAAAGCATATCTGCTCTGAGGACAAATGGATACTGTATCTTCCTTTGGCGATAACTTCTAGATAGGGTATCTTCCTCTGGTGACAACAAGTGGGAATAGTATCATCTTCTGAAAAGAACTTCTTGATACAGCATATTCTTCTGATGACAACATTTAGATACAGCATCTCTCTCTCGGGTCAGAACTTCTGGACACAGTATCTATCTCTGTTTTGATACATGTATATTCAAAGTCGTCCCCTGATGCAAACATGTGGATACAGTATCTTCCTTTCGTGAGAACATAATATGGATACAGTATCTTTTTGTTTTGAGAATATGTGGAAACAGTATCTCTGTTTTGAGAACATGTGGATACAGTATCTCCTAGTTGCGCGAACATTTCCCAAATCAACACAAGACTGGCGCCGAGTTTCCTGTTAGTGCCAGGGAGAAAATAGAACAAGGATAGCCACAGAGTGAGTTTTACCTGACACCCTGGCTTATCTCTCTCTGCCCCCCCCTCTCTCTCTCTCTTTCTCTCTCTCTTTCTCGATCTCTTTCTCTCTCTCTTTCTTTTCACTCTTTCTCTCTTTCTCTTTCTCTATATCAATCTGTCTCTCTCTCCCTCTGTCTCCCTCTGTCTCCCTCTGTCTCTCTCTCTCTCTCTCTC
>NW_004797602.1:683187-684386 GCF_000002075.1 Aplysia californica
CTCTCTCTCTCTCTCTCTCTCTCTCTCTCTCTCTCTCTCTCTCTCTCTCTCCTTCCCACTCCATTTAACTAATCTGACTCTGTTTCCGTCTCTGAGCCTCACTCCACCCCGCCCTGTCTGTCAGTCAGATTGATTGTCTGTTTGTCTCTATCTCTCTCTCTGTCTCTGTCTGTCTCTCTGTCTCTGTCTCTTCTTCTGTCCCTGTCACACCCCCTCCCCCCCTCTCTCTTCTACCCCCTCTCTCTTCCTCTCTTCCTCTCTCCCTCTCTCTCTCTCTTCTCTCTTCTCTCTCTCTCTCTCTCTCTCTCTCTCTCTGTCTCCCCCTGTCTCCCTCCCTAGCTTCCTAGCCGCCAGGAGCTAAAATAGACTCCGCACTGATAGCAGGCTAATTAGGCACAGTGCTGCCGGACTAAAGCGAAGCTCTGGCAGACAATCTGCTCCGATAGAGATGGGCGCTCGCCATAGACTTCTACTTACCTCCTAGATTGCAAAACTGTCATGGCAGCTACTGATCTTGGTCTTGCAAAGCGCCCCCCCCCCCCTTTTTTTCTTTTCTTTTTTTTGTTAGTGTTTTACGGTGCTCGCAAATCCATAAGGTCATGTGAGTGCGGGACGCATTAAGCCTTTTTTAGTTTCGTAGAACCTAATTTTCAATTTTGCGCTGGTGGTACCAAAGTCTCCTCTAATCGATATTAGGACCTTTAAGGGATCTTTGATGTGCGCAACTTGCACACGGGGCCTCCGAGATTTTTCGGACCTTGTCCTAAAAAGCTAAGTGTTAGATCTTACCTACCCACACTAAGATCAGGGGTATGGCTGAAAGACAGCAGTAAGAAGGAGCCACGGAGTAGCTGTAGAAAGGACGCAGAAAGAGTCAGGAGCCCAGAGAAGGGGAAAGGGGGGGGGGGAGGCATAAAGTGGAGACAAAATCAGACGACAGAACATCGTTAGAGAGATGGAAAAGGTGTGAAAAAATAATATTTTAAAGAAGAAAAATTTTCCGTCACTGTCCGGATTTGAACCCGGGACATTTAACTGATAGGCGAACACCTTAACCTCTAGACCACGCAGTGAACCCCTGTTTTGTTTTTGCCTCTGTATGGTGAAATTGGGGACCCCCACGTGCTGGTATGCTACACGCACCTTAAAGCGCCTGAAGATTTGTGTGTGAGTGTGCGTGTGTGTGTGTGTGTGTGGGG
>NW_004797602.1:684486-685668 GCF_000002075.1 Aplysia californica
GAATGCTACATACTTCCTGAGGGAAGGGATTATTTTTTTGGGTGGGGGGTGGGGGGTGGGGGGTTAAGGAGGTGTTATAAATAGGGGAGGAGAGGGGAGGGGAGGCTTGGATGGGGTCATTGGGAGGTTAAGTTCCTGTAATCTGTGACACGCACCTGTTGTCGTGTACGCTCATGCTGGTCGTACAGACAAATGAACAGACACACGCACACACTCTTGCATCTTTATTGTCCAGATCCCTGCCCATTGATTTGGTGTTTCACCACATACACACAACTGCTGTTTCCTAAACAACTACAATGTATTTCCTCCTCTATCTCTCCTGCTTTCACACAATGACTTGTATCAATTTGTCTTAACAGATGATCATTTAACTTTGTAAACACCTCTTAGCTGTATTCTAGAAACCTCCTTAATAAACATTAACTATTAAAAATCAAAATGAGTGGTTTCTAAAGATATTTTTAAAAGTTTTACGGTCGAGGCAATGTTGCTTTCAAAAGCATATCTAATTTTTTTTTTCAAATCTCGACGTTATGATTATTGAACACATGTTTTGAGAACCTGTAGTGCAAAAAATGTGTTTACTATAATAATATTTATTTCTTGTAACAAGTTTTTCCACTGAAAAGTGTCATTGGTGAGCGGTGACGTAAGCCATATTATGTGTAGGCAAAATGTGTGTGAGAAGCGGTAGGTGCTGTGAACAATCCAATTTTCCGTGTGACAGACATTTATTGTATTTTACCTAGATTTAGGGAGAACGTTTTTGAATGTAGCCTCAATTGTTGTGGAAAAAAACATGATTAAGTTAAGAAAAGTTAATGTAAACTGCCGTGTAAATTATGCACCTGTTTAAGAGATATAAGAGGATAAGTGGCGCCACGAATTTTTGACGACACTATAATTGAGTTAAATGGTGCTTCCATGGAGAACGGCAAATACGTCAAAGTGCATGGCCTGGGATATTTATTTATGATACAGATCTATGATGTGCACTGACTCGTGAAACAAGTCGAGTCTGCACTTTCACCCCAAGACACAAATTAGAACTCTAAGGGACTAACTTTTGACCAAAGAGCCTGGCCTCATGTGGTTGTAGTACATCGTCTTTTCCATCTCTCTCTCTCTCTCTCTCTCTCTCTCTCTCTCTCTCTCTCTCTCTATCTCTTACATAATCAC
>NW_004797602.1:692935-694650 GCF_000002075.1 Aplysia californica
CCTCTCTCTCTCTCTCTCTCTCTCTCTCTCTCTTTCTCTCCCTCTATCTCTCCCTTTCCCTGCAAACAGTTCTTTCTTTCCCACACCCAGTCACTCCCTACCTCCCCTCTCTTTCATTCCTCTTCTCTCATTCTTCATTTCTCCCTTTCACTCTCTCCCCCTACCCCTCTCCCATCCTCTCTCTCATTCCATCTCTTCACTTCTCCATCTTTCTCACTCTTTCCAGGTTCCCTTTCTCCAAGATATATACCAAAACCTATCTTTATTACAGACCGTTGCATCAACTGTCCATATCTCTTATATTCACTGTAGACCCTTACATCAGCTAACCCTGTCTCTTGTATTCACCGTAGACCATTGTATCCGCTATCCATGTCTCACCATCGTTACATCAACTGTCCACATCCCCTATATTCACCAAAGACCATTACATCCACTACCTTTTTATCTCCTTTCTCATCGTTACATAAACCTATATTCGTTATGTTTACATTAACCACCCATATTTCAAATATTCACCAACGTTACATCATCTGTCCATATCTCCTAAATCACCAACGTTATATCAGCTATCCATGTATCACCATGGTTATATTCATATATATTCACCATCGTTACATCAACTTTCCGTATCTCCTCTATTTAGAACTGTTACATCAACTTTCTATGTTTATATTCACGGCCGTTACATTAACTCTCTGTGTCCCATATATTCACCATAGACCGTTACATCTACTTTCCATACTTCCTATATTCACCACCGTTACATTCATTATCCATATCTCCAATATATAGCACCGTTACACCTACTTTCTATGTCGCACCATCGTAATATTCATATATTTTAACCACCATTACATCAACTATCTATTTCTCTCTATTCATCATCGTTATATCAACTTTCCGTATCTCTTATATTCACCACTGTTTCAACAACCATCCCTGTCTCCTGTATTCACCAACGTTATACCCACTTTTCATGTTTCCAACATTCCACACCGTTACATCAACCATCCGTGTCTCCTTTTTTCACCATCACCATGTATCCTGTATTCACCATTTTTACATCTACTATCCATGTCTCCTATATTCACCATATTTGCGTCAACTGTCCATGTCGCCTTAATTCACCATCGTTGCGTCAACTGTCCATGTCTCCTATATTCACCAACGTTACATCAACCGTTACATCAGCTATCCTTGTTTCCTTCATTCACCTTCACTACATCAACTGTTCATGAAGTAGCTGTCGTTACCAATAACCTTTACATTTTGGAGTCAGTGTTCCATGTGTTTACAAAAAAACCCAAACCGTTCCAACATAAGTCCATGATTCCAGTAACTGTCGTTACCGAAAACCATTACATCAACAACATATTATGTTCGAAGTTAAGAACTTTTTAATTGCTTTGTCCTACAATTTCGGAGGAACGTTATCGATTTCATGGCTGTGGTTCCTGAGACATTATCGAGTACTTAAGTTGTGTTATTAGACGGGGAGCGAGAATCGATTAGATGTGTATAGAGCGAGGAATCGTGTTATTTCGGGGAGCGAATACCACAAGGAGGCAGGGGTTTGTTTGTGGGGAGGGGAGAGGTTGATAGATTTAGTTGACACTTCTGTTTTTGTCTGTCTTTCTATCTAGATTTGTGAATAACGGATAGATAGATAGATAGATAGATAGATAGATAGATAGATAGATAGATAGATAGAT
>NW_004797602.1:694823-695996 GCF_000002075.1 Aplysia californica
AGAGAGAGAGAGAGACAGAGAGAGAGAGATCAGAGAAAGAGAGAGAGAGAGATCAGAGAGAAAGAGAGAGAGAGAGAGGCTTTTACATCATGTTTCGGATCCCTTGTCAAGATCTTTGTATCCTCCCCCATTTATGTTTGCTCTTCTCTATCCTCACCCCCCCTTCCCCCCTCCCCTCCCCACCACTTTCCACTAATGCTCTGTGATTGGAGGGCGTGTCAATGGTAGGTCTTGCTTCTTTATTTTACATCCATCTGTCTTCCAGCCTTTTTGTCGTATTGACTGTTGGTCTATTTGTTCGACTTTCTTGTCAGTTTCTCTCTGTCTGTGTGGGCAAGCCTGTCAGCCTAACTCTCTGTCTATGTAAACCTGTTGAGTCTGTCTCATTTTTCCCGGCACTTAAAGACCATTATTATGTCGATGCGCTCCTATTTACTCAAGCAAAACAAACAAACTTCTCCAGAGCTCCAATGTGAAAGGCAGCTGACACAGCAAGGGCTATAACTCATCATCTACTCCTGCCACTTACACCAAATCATGATTTTTTGTTTTCCCTTTCAACATAAGCCGATTTTGAGTTTATTTTGGTCCTTCATCTCCCAGACCGTTTCTCGAGTGCGTCAAAGTGCAAATTGTTCTCGTCTTGTTCTTTTTGTATACGTTTGTACTCTCTCTCTCTCTCTCTCTCTCTCTCTCTCTCTCTCTCTCTCTCTCTCTCTCTCTCTCTCTCTCTCTCTTTCTCGAGATAGAGAGAGAGAGAGAAGAATTTTCAAATGGTATTGAGAGACAAATATTGAGAGATTAATATAGAAAAATAAATTATAAGAATTAAACATTTAGCTAAGGACATCTAAAAATTTGTATTGACATATAAACACTGAGAGATAAATATTGAAAGATAAACCTTGACAGATAAACATCAAGAGATAAAAGTTTGACATGTAAACGTTGAAAGATAAATATTGTGAGATAAACATTAAGAGATTAACATTGAGATATGTGCGCTTTCTCTCCACGTATATTCTGTGTAAAACCCATACTCAAACATTTTAAAGCATTGTATATTGATCGTTAAATTTCTATGTAAATTCTGTGTATGCATATAGAATATAACACAAACACACACACACACACACACACACACACACACACACACACATACACACAATTCCA
>NW_004797602.1:697827-699387 GCF_000002075.1 Aplysia californica
CCCCCCCTATTCATCCTTCTGTCCCAAAACCCACACCCTTCACTCACCAACCCCCTCAACTTCTTTATTATGACCCCGACAATACAATGTCTGCCGGGACATTGTACCCTTTTCAAGCCAGGTTTGCGCTGACACGCAAGGTCTAAAAAGCCCATCTCTTAAATAATCTAAATTCTATAGACTGGAGTCTAAAAATATCTACGATTACAATAATTACAGTTCAAATAGAAAACGTCTAACCCTCTTTTCACTGGAGAATCAATCGACGAATGGATTGATAGAATACAAAAAAACCCCAATAAATCAATCGATGAGGCTGTCATTTCGCGCATTAAATGATCAATCCGGCGAACAAGCAGGTGAAAATATAGCAGACAATCGAGAGATCAATCCATCCGTTTTCCTTCGCACTCTTTGCCCTCTTCACTCATTCATCACATTTGCCGGCTGCATCCCTTCCCCAGCACCCGCTATTTGTGCTCTGTAAACACCTGTCTATGATACTTTCACTCCTGCCCTGTCTTTCACTGTTATTTTCTCCCTCCCTCCGTATACGTCTCTCTCTTCTGTATGTCTTTTTTTACACTTCTTCTGTTCCCATCTTCTTCTCGCTATCCTTTTCTCACTTCCCCTTTCTCTCACTATCCTGCTTTCATGCAGTTTTGTCTCTCCCTATCATTCTCTCTTTCCCTGCCGTCTTTAACTATCCTTCTCTCATTGTCCTACTACCTCTCCCTATCCTTCCAATACCCCATACTATCTTTCCATATCGTCACTTTCTCTTTACTACCCTTCGTATCCTTACTTTACTCCCCCCCCCTCTCTCTGTCTGTCCCTCATTCCCTTCATCTTCTCAATGTCATTCTCTCACTTACTCCTGTCTTTCATTGTCCTTCTTTCACTCCCTTCTATCTCTCCAGATCTGTTTGTCACACATTTAATCCTATCACTGTCCTTCTCTCTCCACGTCCTGTCAATCCTTTTCTTTCTTTTATTCCCTGCTATTATTCAATATAATTTCCTCTCTTTTCGACCTGTCCCTATCCTTCTCTCACTCCGCCATCTTCTCACTGAATTTCTCTCACCCCCCCCCCTCTCTCTCTCTCTCTCTCTCTCTCTCTCTCTCTCTCTCTCTCTCTCTCTCGCGTCTTGTAGTCGTCTGTCTAGTGGTTAGGTTACCGGACCTGTAACCGTGAGACTGCGGGTTCGGGGGTTCAAACTTCTGCTCGATCCGACATCGTGTCCTTGGGAAAGCTAGTTTATACGAATTTCCCGTTTGGCTCGGTCCTGTCGGAGATGAACGTTATACTCGGAGGTGCTGCCTCTTAAATAACCGTAAAGCGTTAATAAGGGCGTTATACCTATACCACTTCACCATTTTCACCACATCTCGTAATGTACTACATGTATCCTTCTCTCACTATCAAACACCCAACCCTTCTCTCACTCCCAAATCCCTCTTCATATCTGTCTCTAACACCCAGTTGTCTGTCTGTCTGTCTGTCTGTCTGTTTGTTCTTCCCTCCACTCTCTCTCTCTCTCTCCCTCTCTCTCTCTCTC
>NW_004797602.1:699650-705509 GCF_000002075.1 Aplysia californica
TGTGTGTGTGTGTGTGTGTGTGTGTGTGTGTGTGTGTGTGTGTGTGTGTGTTTGTATATTTGATAAAACGTTTGCTCGTTCTTGTACGTATAGGTATGTGTTTGATTGTGATGTAGACTGACTAACAAATAGACTGAAAGACAGGCACACTTTCAAAGAGACGACGGAAAGAGAAACAGAAAGACTGGCAGATATACAGATGGCCAGATAGACATTTAAAGAGATAAATAGATACTTAGATGCTCTACTGGCGATAAAAAGGTACAATTTGTTGATTGCTTTAAAAGAAATCTAGATCTAGTCTTTTGAATCTTCACGCTTTTTCTTTCAAATGAGTAACACAAAGTGCTATAAAAGTAGGTCAAGTTATAAAAACAACAGGGCCAACCAGGGCTCAGAAGGATGCAACATCCAAACAGAAAGGCCGAGATACTCTATAAAAATATACTCCCGACTCGGGAATCGAACTCCCGTCTTTTGCGTACGACAGCAAAGTGCCTAATAGCAACACGCCGGTGCCGATTAATTAAATACAGCTCAAATAGACATAATATAATATACTCAAATGCAATCGTCATCATCATTGCTAGCATGCTTATCTCACCCTGGATCTGGATATAGGCCTCCAACAAATACCTTTCACTTTTCCCTGTCTAGGGCTAGCTTCTTGACATTATTCCATGTCTTTTCACCTTTCTGTCCATCGTTCCTTGTGACTCTTTACAAGGTTCCACTTCGCTTTCCCCTTGATCCTTTACCATATTGATTCAAATCCCGCATGTTCTTTGTTAAGTTTCTGCATGGCTTCAACTCCCACAATACTCTACTATTATTTTGTGTCAAGTGCTCTCTTAAAGAATGCTTTGTGGGTGGTTGGTGTGAGCTCTAGTATGGTTTGCTCCTTCATTCCCATTGAACATCTACCATCTGTAATCTGTATTCCTTCTTTTCTTTATACGTTATTTTCAAATAACACCTCTAATCTATGGCGCTTACATGAATTAAGTGTGTTTAACGTGCCGTAAAACTCGGACTAAAACTAAACTAAAAAATTACTTTTATTATTGTGAATTGGAAAATCAAAATTGATGATTTTATTTCGTGGGTGGTTTGCGGGTGCCCTGGTGTGGTTTGTTCCTTATTTCCTATTAAACACGTTCTTATCTCTCCTCCTTTTTTGTATTTGTTGCTCTCTTGTAACGCCTCTAATCTTCGACACTTATATTACCTCTTTATGTTTCAAGTGCAATGAAACTCTTACTAAAAGTAAACTAATGAATGGTTTTCATTTTTGTGAATAAGCAAATTAAAATTAATTATTTTTATTCCAGAAACGACGCAGTCTTCAGAGTCATTCTCGGACGTGAAATAACTCAAGACAAGTAACCATGTGGCCCTCTTTGAGAATTCTGTCTAATCACTGACCATCTAAATGCCTTTATGAATGACGACTGATTAAAGAAGAAATACCTGGGAGGAGAGCTGCTCGTGATGTCAGTATCAACTTTTATCACAACCGTCAGAACGCTCCAGAATGGGAGACCAGGAAGGACGTGAAGTTATACCTTTCAGTGTGTTACGTCAAACTACCGTCCTCTCTATGACGTTGTGGTTCAATTCATATTCGCGACTTACGGTTTGTGAGTGACGTCATATAACTATTCTCCCAATGACTTCGTGGTTCAGCTCATATTCGCGCCTTATGACCCGTGGGTGATGTAATTGAAAAGTGCTCACAATGTGATGACAGCCTCAAATATAACACGAGTTCCAGTGACGTAGCACACACAATGTAATATCAGCCTCAAACACTGCACGAGTTCGATTGACGTAGAGCCCACAATGTGACTGCAGCTCGGGTGCACAGGAGCGCCTGGACGCTTGTCTTTGTACTGTGGGCGAATCATAAGGACAGCAGATGCTGATTTGGACGTACATCTCAAATAACCTGAAGCGTGGGTTTAACGATAAACGTACACAATAAATTAATTCAAACACAACAAGAAAAAGAAAGAAACAAACAAACAAAAACAACACATATCTGCACACACTTTCACGGCCCTGGCTCCACGAAGGGGGTGTGTGAGTACCCAGGTGTGTGTTTGTGTGTCTCCCAGTGTGTAATATTGGCGTGTGTGTCCGCGCTAGCGGCAGCGTCTAATGCAATCTCTGCGGGAGTTCTCGGCCAACAAGAGCTGCCCGGAGCTGTCCCAGGACTCGAGACTCTGTCCCGACGTACAACACACGAGCTCCCTCTCCCACTCTCTCTCCCACTCTATCTCTGGCTCCCTCTCCGACTCTCCCTCCCACTCCCACTCCCACACCCGTACCCACAGCCTCGACTCCGCCTCGGAGCAGATCTACCTCCGTACCAGTTCCCTCCCCCTGCTCAGTCAGGATGAGTTCGCGGAGAGCAGTCATGACGTCACCACCGATAGCCCCGCCCATAACATGACCACCACCACGGAGGATGACGTCATTGAGATCTTGTCGTGCCATGTGGAGCCGGAGGAGGATACGGCCTCCGGCCCCGCTCTCATGGCTGTCAAAAGTGAGTCGGACAAGGCTGTTTGTTTATGTTGCTGCTGTTGTTGTTTTTGCAAAACGTCAAATTTTGTGAATGTTAAAAACAAAGCAAGAAAGTAAATATGGCAATGCTGTTTGTTTATGCTGCTGCTGCTGCTGTTTCAGAAAACATCAGATTTCATAAACGTGGAAAAACAAAACGAAACTAAATAAAAAACTGTTTAAAAAGTAGGAAATGAAATCAAATAGTTTCTCGCTATGGAAAATATATATGTTGTTAAAGCTAAAAACAGAACAAAAAACCCCCCAAAAAACCCCTCCAACCCCCCGCCTAAACCCCCCCCAAAAAAAACAACCAATAAAAAAAAAAAAGAAAAAAAAAGAAACGAACGGAGAAATACAGTTATGCTGTTAATGACCAACTAATACTTTGGAATTCATTATAGTTATAAGACCCCTTGAAACAGCTGTAGAGGCTATCACTGCTAGATGCTAGGATCGAGCCAAAAAATAGGGAACCCTTAGAAACTTCTCAATCGAACCAGTTTCGATAGTGCGCCAATGAGGATGGCGCGCTACCTTCTTGATAATAATATTACTCAGATGAAGTATCTCAAGGTTGTCTAAGCGCGGGGTGGATTGTGGTTAGCGGGTGTTCTGGTGTGGTTTGCTCCTTCTTTTCTGTCATACATCTATCGTCCTTATCTCTTCTCCTTTTATGTGTTTGCCAATATTTTGTATAGATGACCTTGCTATGTTGCAAAGGCCGTTAAAGTCTTACTGAAACTAAATTGAAAGATCAGGGTGTTGGATACAAATAGTACACCGGCTTCTGTCGCACACAGGAGACCCGAGTTCGATTCACGAGCGGGAAGAATAAGCATTTTTTAAAAAATAGAGCGTCTCAGTCTTTCTGCTCTGACGTTGTGTGACTCTCCGCCTGGGTTGACTCTGTCATGCAGGGTCAAATCTCGTCTGAATTGGTGAAATTGTATAGGTTTAACGCCCTTATCAACACTGTTATTTAAGAGGCGGGACCTCCGAGTTTAGCGTGCCTCTCCGAAAGGACAGAGCCAAGTGGGAAATTCACGTAAAGTGCTTTTCCCAAGAACACAACGTTGGACCGAATTGAGGCTCGAATCCCAGAACTCGCAATCTCACGATTACGATTTCCGCAGTCTTGCCACTTAGCTACCGATACCACTTCGAATCTCGTCTCTTAAATGATCTAAACTTTGTAGGTGGGGTGTAACACAGTCAGATTATTTACATGTTTAAACCGACATTCATTTAATGAGCCACGAATTTCTTTAGGACCTACATGTATTTCTTTCAACACACAATGTTTGTTGTGGGTGTTTCACCTGGAATGGGTTTTGTTGTTGTTGTCGTTGTCGTTGTTGTTGATGATGAGGACGTTGTTGTTGTTGTTGTTGTTGTTGTTGTTGTTGTTGATGAGGCCGTTGTTGTTGTTGTTGTTGTTGTTGATGTTGATGATGACGTTGTTGTTGTTCTTGTTTTGACCAGCCTCAAACAGAACAAGGCCATTTCATGAAAAATAAAACAGAGACTGAATTTGTCATTTCCTGTCTGTTCCTCTAAACTCTCTACTTAAAGAAAAAAGCAACACAAAAAACCCCCAAATACCAAACGAAACAAAATCTCTTTTTCTCAACTCACCCCCCCCCCCTAGTCCCTCCAGTCCCCAGCATAGTGGAGACGCCTTCAGACGCCCACAGACGCCGTGTAGCCCGAGCGATAGGAGTGGTCACTTTTCTCCTGCTTCTGTTCAGCATCATCCTCATCGGGATCTCTCTCAACATGAGCAAGGACATCGACGAAATGGGTGAGCACACTCACAGACATATTTGTACAAGCAGCTACACACAGAATACGTTATGCATACATACACACAGACACACACTCACACACATACACTCACACATACGCACACACATACACACACATACACACTCATACACACATACACACACACACACACACACACACACAGCCACAATAATACCGTCTATGTTTGGCGATGACTAACAAAAACGGCCATACATGAATATATTATATAAAATAAATGGATTATATCCACTACTGAAAGTGTAACAACAACATAACACCTTACTAAAGAAAATTGGATGACTAAAATGGAAAGCTGTGTTTAGCATCTTAGAGCACAACTAGATCTGGTGAGAGTCTAATAAATATAATTTGCATGTAAAATTTCAGATTAATGTTATGAAAAAAAGAACAATCAACATTTGCCGGTTGTTACAATTACACATGCTTACAGAGTGAATGAATTGAATCCAACACTAAGAGTGTAACAACCGACGCAACAACTTACTAAAAAGATTATATCAGAAATAGAAAGCTATTTCTAGCATACAACTAGTCTTGTTTAGAGTTTTAACATGTACAAGTTGCTTGTAAGATTACAGACCAAGGTTGTAAAAGATTATCTGTCGGTCGTTATAATTCGATATACATACAATATTATAATATTATCGCTTATATCCAGCTCCAAGAGTATAACAACCAACATAACAACTTCCTAAAGAAATTTTTCTAAGAAAAATGTTCAGCTTTTTGCGGCATCTCAGGTTACAATTGGTTAGAGTTTTAATATGTACAAATGTACAAGCCTCATATGAAATTGTAGACCAAGGTTGTACAAAAATGACCTGTGGTTGTTACACTTAGATATTCATATTATGAAATAAATGGATTATATACAACATTGAAAATGTAACTACCAAGATAACAAATTATTTAAGTAATTTGGAGGACAAAAATGAAAAGCAGTTTTCAGCATCTCAGGTCACAAGTTGGTTTGGTTAAAGCCTATTGTGAACATGCCGCTTGTATAAAATTGTAGACCGTGGTTGTAAAAAGCAAAAAAAATATGTCGGTCCTTACAATTAGACATACATATTATAAATGGATTATATGTAGCACTAAAAATGTAACAGCATCACAATTAGGCTTGGGGGTGAGAGTTTAATTTTAAGCGTCAAATTGAAAAAAAATAATAAAGGTCAATTTGTTTCGAGCCTTTGACACATTTTGCAGTGCGTCTGTGCCAGTAATGTGTAGTGTGTAACTCAGTTCTTGCAAACAGTAGAGCTAGAACTCTGTCATTCTAATGGGGCGAAAGTTTAAAACCATTCGAGCGAAACAAAAACCAGGGTTTGCTTTATTGTTGTTTTTTTGTTCCTGTGGCTTTTCGATATGTATGCTAAGGACATGAATTTGGAACAATATTACAAGAAAGTGTGTGTGTGTGTGTGTGTGTGTGTGTGTGTGTGTGTGTGTGTGTGTGTG
>NW_004797602.1:707006-709933 GCF_000002075.1 Aplysia californica
CACACACACACACACACACACACACATACACACGCCCTCACACAAATACACACACACACACAGTACACACAAACACACACACACACACACACACACACACACACACACACTAAAAAAAGAAAGAACAACAAAAGAAACATTCTCCAATGTTTTGTTATTCAGTCATCTAGTTTATCTTTCTCACAACGCAAAAACGTATGCTGGCAAACTGTTTTTCCTGCTGTGGTTTTTTAAGGACGTTGAGCTTGCTTGCGTGTGCTAGTGTTTTATTTTTTGTTTCAGTCTATGCTGGTCATTTGGTCTCTGTGTTGTCAAGTCTGTTTCTTCATTTGTGTTGTCCTCTCAGTCTCTGTTGTCCACTCAGTCTGTCCATGTGTGTTGTCCACTCAGTCTCTCCATGTGTGGTGTCCACTCAGTCTCTGTATTGTCCACTCAGTCTGTTCATCTGTTCATGTGTGTTGTCCACTCAGTCTGTCCGTGTGTGTTGTCCACTCAGTATGTTCATGTGTGTTGTCCACTCAGTCTGTTCTGTGTGTTGTCCACTCAGTCTGTCCATGTGTGTTGTCCACTCAGTCTCTCCATGTGTGGTGTCCACTCAGTCTCTGTATTGTCCACTCAGTCTGTTCATCTGTTCATGTGTGTTGTCCACTCAGTCTGTCCGTGTGTGTTGTCCACTCAGTATGTTCATGTGTGTTGTCCACTCAGTCTGTTCTGTGTGTTGTCCACTCAGTCTGTCCATGTGTGTTGTCCACTCAGTCTGTTCATGTGTGTTGTTCACTCAGTCTCAGTGTTGTCCACTCAGTCTCTCTATCTATGTGTGTGGGGTTTTTTTTGTTGCCGTTTGTTATGGTAAGTGCTTCACGGCGCTCGCTACTACATAAGGTCTTTTGAGCGCGTGGGACACATTTTACATTTTGGGTTTGTTAAGAATTTTGAATATTGCCCTGGGTGCAGCCGAAGCCTACTCTTATCGATTTTAGGACCATCAAGAGATTTGCAACTTGCAAACGGGACGTTCGAGTTTTTCTCCCTTATCAGAGAAGGCTGGGAGTTAGATCTTACCAACCATAAGATCAAGAGTGCAGCTAAAAGACAGCTTTAAGAAGGAGCCAAGGAGTAGCAGTAGAAAGGCTGCAGAAAGAGTCAGGAGCTTAGAGGGGGGATGGAGGGTACAGAAAGTGGAGACAAAAGTAGACGACAGAACATGACTAGAGAGCAGAAAAGGAGTTGAAAGGAGAACATTTTAGAAAAGAAGATTTTCTTTCGCTGTCAGATTTCGAACTTGGGGTCTATTGAATGTGAGGCAAAAACCGTGAAACCTCAAGATCACGAGAGCACCCCCCCCCCTCCAATCCATGTGTGTTGTCCACCTTTTCTCTCCATGTGTATCTATGTCTGCAATGTAACATTTTAAGCGGTTTGCTGTCAAACTCAACAGCCCCGAGTTTGATTCCCGAGATGGTGAATATTTCTTTTGAGTATCTCGGTCTTTATGCTAACACGTTGTTTCCCTCTTAACCCGGGTGTTGTGGCTGACTGGCAGGATCAGAAGCTTGCCTCCTAAATTATCTAAACTCTGTCAATGGGGGCGTAAAAACCCTTACATCTGAAATAAGATTTTTTACTCTACGTCTGTTGTCCACTCAGTCTTTTCCCATGTGTTGTTCAGCAGTGGCCACGCACATCCCCACAGTCAATAACGGGGAAGCTGGGGTGTTGGACGACAGTGGCAACCGTCGCCTCAGCTACAACTACCACAACCACAAGTCTGACAACGACGACGTCAACAATAACGTCGTGCAATCTTTGGGCAGCGTCAACAACAGCAGCAGAACTTTTCCGACCAATGAGCAAGAGCTATTTTCAGAACCGACCAATGGCAGCTCCTTTCCGATAACGTGATTCTAAATCAGGGTTAGAAACTATGGGCATGATAGAAATGTAGAAAGAGGAGAAATGAACTCCAACATGAATAAATAAGTTGGAGCCTGGTAGATTTAGCCTTAACACGGCGCTTGCATGACCAAATTGTGTGTCGACAAAGACTCTAACGGACTAACGATGTAGTCCTAACAGTGTGGGGAATGTGTGTGTGTGTGTATGTGTGTGTGTGTGTGTGTGTGTGTGTGTGTGTGTGTGTGTGTGTGTGTGTGTGTGTGTGTGTGTGTGTACGCGCGCGCTGCGTTCATAAGGAATATGGGCGGTCATGTGGATGGCTATGCAGAATGTGTGGGTTGGTGTTTTAGATGCCAAGTAAAATTATAGTCAAAAGATGTGAACTTGAGGACATAACATTGTCACACCATTCAAATGGTAGCACAAACATGTCACGTAACAAATCTGATAGACAGGAAGCTGAGAGGACTTACTCATGAGTGACCAAGGGAAACATTTCGAGCATAGGGAGTGTCCAGGCCTGCTCGGACTTTGTACATACATCGGTCGATGCCGCAAGGACTTCAGTCTGACGTGAATGACCGTTGGTGAACGAAACAAAAACTTTAGTTCGACTGGAATGACGGTCTGTGAACGCTGAAAAGACTTAAGTCAGGCTTGAATAACAGTCGCTGCAAGCCAGACAGAGTTAAATCACTGGTCTCTGGAATCGAGACAGACCAGTTACAAAACTGGACACAGTCCAGCCTTGGTGATAGCCTCTGATGGATCCCACCAATTGACCGTCGCACACTTCAGCCTTTTTGAAAATAATGGATGTTACTCACATGTTAACAGTCTGACACTGAAGCCTTTGTGACAGTCTTGAATGGAATTCAACTATTGATCGTCACACACGTTAGTCTTTGTGATAGTCATAACAAAGTCATCCCTGGACACTCACTGTCCACTCTACATGATACGCAAATGACATTATCTGGACATTCACTGTATGTGGGTGCGTGGAGAGAGAGAGAGAGAGAGAGAGAGAG
>NW_004797602.1:712010-713650 GCF_000002075.1 Aplysia californica
TCCCATCCATCGCCACTTTCTTAGTCCTATTTCTACTTCTATATCCTTTTGTACTGTCCTTTCCCACAGTTCTTCATTTCTTATTCTATCCTGCCACTTAATATATAGAAATGATCTACATTATTATTACTCTTAAATGGAGAAAAAAATTGCTGTATTTTACGATTTGACTTAAGAGTTAAAATAATACCATACTGGTTAAAAAAAATAAAAAATCTGAAATAGATCTAAATACAGATTACCGGTGTATCGAAAGTATCAAGAGAAAAAAAGAAAAGGATCTGAACTGAGTGAGGCATAAGCTAATTTTGCATTTAGAGGTTGTTCGAATCTCCCATCATTTTTTTTAGCGTCTAAACCTCATACTACACTTCTAGATCTTTGCATGAACCAAGTACCCGCGGCTACTAAATCTGGTCAAATTTTATGCCTTCATTTCAAAGTTATTACGAAAACCGAGGGATCCGTTATTTTGGGTCACGCGGTATTATATTATATTTGGTCGATAACTTTATTGTTAACGTACTCGTGTGTTGTTACTAGTAAATGTTAATAAAATTTGTACTGTGGGTCATGATTTTTTTAAAAGGCCGTTCTGCTTTTATGCTACCGGTACTCAAATTTTCATGTTTTTTTAAAACTAAAAATATTAAGCGCGTATTAATGCGCCTGGGATGGGAAGGTTTCAATTGTTTGCAATTTTTAGGCAGTTTACCTTGCAATTTTTTTTCAATTTTTCTATTTCAAAAATGCAATTTTCCGCGGGGCCAGTTTAGTGGAGTTATCAAGGCTCTCAACGCACCCAGGTTGGTCCTATCGGGCACGGGCGTTAAATTCGGAGATCCCACCATTTAAAAAAGATTACAGTACTGAAAAGGGTGCTATACCCATGCACTTTAGCTGTGTGATGATTTGATTGCTTGTTCTGTCTAGTGTGTACGGGGATTTAGTCGTCATCCGAAGTGACAGACGATACTGTTGTCCTCTGCGTCGACTCGGAAATAGAAGTCACGCGCGCAAAAGAGAGGGACTGCTCGGCATGGAAAACGAAATCAATTACAGAAATAGCCTTTTAGCACTGGCGGTGTGAAAACATAGAAAGGAGAATGAACTTTGTTTATCCTTTAGCGAGGATAAATTTGATTTTATCTCTACCCCCCCCCCCCCCTCTCCACCCCTTAATTTTTCTTCCCCATAAAAACGAAAAGATTAAAAATATTATGCTTTAAGAGTTTTAGTTTTAGTAAGGTTTTAAGGAGCTCGCAACTACATAAGGTCATATGAGCGCCGAAGGGCGTATATCAACAGAGAAGTCCAAACGAGGAATCAGGCTTTCTCTGCTCACCTCTCTTGCCTCTACAGCACATAGTCTGCTTCGACTATCAAGGCACCCCGGAAATAGCAGTTCACAAAAGATTAACAAACATACAAAAGAAGTAGAGAAAAAATGCCGATAGTAAGGATGGGGAAAGAAAAAGCAACAGTTACCCCTATGTTGTTCCAGCACAGTATTATCTTTCTATAGGGACATTGCATCCCTTTCAGCCCGAGTTGGCCCTGAAATGCAGGGCCAAAGCCTGCCTCATAAATAATCGAAATTGTGTCAATAAGGTTTTAAAAGAACCGCCCATATAAGAACC
>NW_004797602.1:714508-715841 GCF_000002075.1 Aplysia californica
TAAATAAATATATATATATGAGTGGGTTTTTTGTTCATTTTCTGTAGATGTTAGTTGTTTCTTGTTCCCTTTTTGCAGATGTGAGTCTTTCTTTATTCCCATTCTGTTGGTGAGTGGGATGATGGCAGGTGGGTGCTCTAATGGTATTTAGGTTTGCTCTTTCTTTCCTATCAAACATCTATCTTTATTTATTCTCCTTTTTATTTTTGTTGTACGTAACTGTTTTGCAAGTGCCGTGAAACTATTCCTAATACTAAAACCAACCTACGTTTTTGTGTATGTTACTTTCCAGCAACACCTCTAATCTTCGACACTTATCTAACCTGATTTTATCGCAGGTTCCGTCAAACTCTCCCTAAAACTGAAACTCAAATTAGTGGATGAGAGTTCCTTGTTCCGTCGTCTGTACTATCATGATAAGAGTTAAGTATTGACAATTTGTGACTGCTGGTCCGGAAATACTCTTTCTGCGCCCTTTCGACGATACAAGTTTTGTCCGGTGATGCAGCCATATTCCATTACATGTATTGTCTCCCTCTATCTTGCTGTTTGACATTGTTGACTGTAAAAATAAAGAGAATTTTTTAAATCGACTTTAGAATATCTATAAGAATGAAACTCTTAAGCACCCATTAAAATTACAAAAGTGAGGATTTGAGCATGCTAAATATCCAATTTAAAACAAAGTGCTGTGTTGGTGGTTTAGGTTTATTGCTGTCGTGTAATCGTTACTTTTAGTGCATAATAATAATATGATGGTGCGGCTCTTTGCTCTACATGCTTGACATGGGAGCCAATTTTCCCGTATGCCTCCTAAATATAACTTCTGTTGATCGAGGTGCAGAAAAATCGATAACGATAAATTCCAATCCGTCGTTTTCTTCCCTCCTCCTAACCTCTCCCCCAACCCCTTCCTTCCTCCCTCCCCTTCCTCCCCTCCCTCCCAGGCTCACTACTCAGTACGCTCTTGCATACTGTGTTCATATTGTTGTGCATTTGTTCGTGTAGTTGTTAATAGAACATAGACTGGTATGGGTGAATCTTTGTGTTAATTTTGCATGTGTATGCATTTGCACGTGTGTGCAGACGTGTATGTGTATGTGTGTGTGTGTGTGTGTGTGTGTGAGTGAGTGTGTTTGTGCGTGCGTGCGTGCGTGCGTGCGCGCGTGCGCGCGTGCGTGTATGTGTGTATGTGTGTATGTGTCTGAGCGTGTTCCCTTGTTCATGTGTTTGGCCGCATGTAAGTGAGTGTGTACGTACGTTTGTATATTATGAGTTCACAGAGAAGAAAGAAAGAAAAGCGGACAGAAAGAAAAAAGAGACATTTGGGGGA
>NW_004797602.1:715941-718376 GCF_000002075.1 Aplysia californica
AGGGGGGGGCGTGAAGACTGAGGTTTGCCACAGGGCAGACAAAAACGTAGTCTAGTCCATATTTCCTGTGTCCAATTTAGTCATTCTGGAGTGGGATGGGGATCACTCTACAGAGGTAGGTATTATTTGATGTCCAGATTTGAAACACATTGACATGTAGTCAGGTGGGTGGTACGAAAACTTAAAACATCTTATAGGTGTCAAACGTGGACGCTGAAGGTACAGCGGTTTACAAGCAAAGGTCTAGAACATGGCTGTCATCTTTTGTAAGGTTTTCTCTTTACTCATACTAAAGTTTAGTCTTAATAATATGTACAAAGTTGTTTGTCTGAATTGCGTTCTTTTGAATGTTAGATCTTAAGACACATTTAGTGGAAAATTTGCGAAATAGTCCATGAAGACATACTATAATAGAAGCACTTTCGCATTTCATTTTATTTATCGTTTTGGTTTTATTTTCCTTTCCAGTTCGCCAGTCCACCATTTCTATGCGGAACCCTCAGCCAAAGTTCTTTACCATGATGGATAACTCCAGCCATCTCAACAACTCATGACGTGTTACCGGCCTGTTGTCACGTGATGTCTCACGCCAAACGCCTCACGCGCTGTGACCTGGAGGAAACGAAACCAGGCCGGTATCTAGATGACATCATGGGGACAGGTGAACATACAGATGACGTCACGGAAACAGACCTGCGTACATTTGACGTCTCAGGGATAGATCAGCACATAGATGAGTTGGTCACTTACGGAAACAGGAAACAACAACAACACAGAGACTTATAGCTTGTTGTCTGTCCACTCGGCTACCTCATCTCCAAAAGACAATATCTGGGCATTCATAGTCCACTCTACCCGCTAACAGAAAAACAATATCGGGACATTGTCCACTCTACTGACAATGACAATATCTGGACGTTTATTGTCCCTTCTACAAGCTCACAAAAGACAACATCTGGACATTTTCCACTCTAGCCGATAACAAATAGACAATACCTGGACATTTGTAGTCCACTTTAACCGATAACAGAAAGACAATATCTGGACATTGTCCACTCTACCTGTCAACAAAAAGACAATATATGGACATTCACTGACAATTAGCCACTGTCTGACAATCAAAAGGCAGTACTATCTAGAAATTCACCGTTTACTCACATCAATGTCTTGGTGTAGCGGCTAGGCACTTCACTGTGGCACGCAAAAGACATGAGTTCGGTTCCCGTGTAGGGAACATTTTATTGAGTATCTTGGTCTTTCTGTTAGAACGTCGTATCCTTCTCATCAAGGGTTGGCCCTGGTAGACACTGTCGATGCCAGCCTCTTATAATGATCTAAATTGTGTCTGTGGGGGCGTAGAATACCTCCGTTTTGTGTCTACTCGCCTCTGCCACATAACGAAGAGACAGTATCTAGACGTCCGCTGTCCACTTTACCTAAAAGACAATATCTGGACATTTACTGTTCGCTCTACCTGTTCACTTAATGACAATATCTGAACGTTCACTGTCCATTCTACCAAAAGACAGAATATGGACATCCACTATCAACTCGCCTTTGATTGATCACCAAAAGGAAATATCTGGACATTTACTGTATACTCTACCAAAAGACAATATCTAGAAGTTCATTGTTCCCACTACCAAAAGACATTACCTAGACGTTAACTGTTCACTCTGCCAAAAGACAATATTTGGATATTCACTGTCCACTCGCCTTTGCCCGTTCACCAAAAGGAAATATCTGTCCACTTTACCGTACAGACAATATCTAAACGTTCACTGTCCACTCTGCCAAAAAATCCCCCCACAAAACCCCCCACTCTCTGGACGTGCACTATCCCCTCGCCCTTTCCACTGACCACTCTCTTTTACCCCGGTACCCCGCGGAGAGAGGAGATAATTGTAGGAAGGATTAACACATAGTTGTATGCCAGTGTGTGCGTTCTGCTCTTTATTTTTGCGTCTTGAATGCACCTGTTAGTTTTGTTTTTGGGTTTGTATTGAGTACATATGCTAGGTTTGTTGTTAGATTTGTTTTGAATGCACATGCCAGTTTTTTTGTTTGTTAGAGAACATGTTCAGTTTGTGTGCCATTTATTTTTTATATATTTTTAAAAAATCAACGCACATGTCGGTCTCTTTTGAGTTTGTTTGAGTGCACATGCTATCGCTTGGAAGTTGGGTTGGTTTGTTTTTTAGTACATCTGTCAGTTTTTGTTGTTTGCTGTTTTTCAGTGCTAGTGGTATTTTGTTGGGCTCTTTTCAGTGCTCATGATGTGAGTTTTAATGGATGTGTTTTACACATTTCTCCTTTAAACAGTGTGCCCCTTCCACCAATGCACAAGATTAAGGCCAGCCTCTCTATACCACCAAAGCCCATAAGCTGGGTAATACACATGCCAGTGTCATTAAGGTTTCTTTTTGAGAGGATAG
>NW_004797602.1:719225-722218 GCF_000002075.1 Aplysia californica
AAGGAGAAGGTCAGGTCTAGGGTCACGGTGTTGACGAAGGATGTCAAAGGTCACAATTGACAGAGGTGTAAGAATTCTGGACAGAATTTGATGACTCAGCTCAGTGGTGACGTGTCAAAGTTTGCAAATTCACGGGGACCAGGTCAAAAGCGGAGACGGTGTTATTTTGCACGCTTCTAAAATCGAATGATAAAACTTAGAAAACTTCCTATACAAATCAAAATTAGGAATACACTATATTGGATTCAACCAGGGCTCCTGGCATTGCAATCTAGCAGCATACACGTATTGAGTCTATTGTACACCCTCTTCGCATACGTGGATTCTATATGACCTTTTCTCCTGGAGAGAAAAGACGGGTCCATAGCCAACATATTTCTTGTCATTCATTGTAAGTGTAGACAGAAGGTTCTAGAATTCGGTTCATAAGTGGCAGAAGCAGACAAGACAGTCTGGTATTTCTATAAATAGCGTATGAGTTAGTTGCGTGGAAGAGATTTAAGTAGCATTTTTACTCTGTGATAAGTATGGAGAGGAGAGGAGAGAGCGAGCGAGCGAGCGAGCGAGAGAGAGAGAGAGAGAGAGAGAGAGAGAGAGAGAGAGAGAGAGAGAGAGAGAGAGAGGGGGGGGCTGAAGGAAGAAAACATTGCTACAGAGAATGAGATGTCAGAGTTGATAAAATAAAACAAAAATCTTTTAAAATCTTCTCGTCCTGCAAAGTGCATTTGGGCCTAATCTTTTCATCCTTCATTGGGGTCCCGTGCGGCCAATGGACACTTTACAATTTATTTTCGACAGCCAAAATAAACGCTGTAGTAAAACTTTAGCTCGCAAAGCACGCCCTAAAGTTATTACAAGGCCCCATTCTCTACGGCATGAAAGAGCACCCTGTTTACTCTTTCAATAGAGAGTGTTCAAATATCTGGTCTTTATCTGTGCGCGTCCGAAAAGTCAACAGGAAAGATAAATGGAAAACTGAAAAGAACATCTTATCCATCCTTGTAAGAATTTGGATTAAAGGGCTTACGTTTTCAGTGATATCCTATAGAATATCAATGAGCTAATATTTTAAAAAAGAAAAAAAAGGGTCTTTTGCGATCCCAAAATTAAATTTGTGTGTATTTCACAAAGACATGGATCTATCTACATAGCACGACAACAAACGTAAGACGAATGCATCACGATCACAGCAACCTCGAACAGTTCTCTCTCCCGGATATTTCATTGACTTTGCTTGATATTCTTTGTGTAGATGTGTTCGCTTAGATGGTGTCACATACTTTTGGGCTTCTTTAAAGGAGCCACGGGGGGGGGGTTAAAATGAACTAGATTAGGGGTAATTATTTTTTAATGAGTCAGAGAACGGGCAGGGTGCTTGTGGAGGGTCGGATAATCATTTTGTTTAATTACTGAGCAAAAAACGCATTTGCTAGAAGTAATGACGTCTATTTAAAGCACCCTTGATTTGCAATGACCAGCTCAATGAAATTTTATAATAATTTTCAGTGACTAAGTCCTGAACACGCTACACACACGTCCTCCAAGTTCTTTACCCCGATGGTGGCTATGGTGGGGGGGGGGGGGCAGGCATACTGACCTCGTAGGTCGCGATTGTAGTTTGGTGACCCCTGGACAAGAGAATGAAAGGAGAAAGAAACGCCATCCGGGTCTTAAGTACTAAGACGCCACCTAAAGAGGGGTGGATTTATCCGTCACAATCTTTAGGACTCAAGAATAAAATGTCAGTGGAATAGCGGCAGCTCTTTGGAATAGTCTTTAAGAACCTGTTCTATCTGTTCATCATTATTCTTTTACTTACGACACAAAGTCCGGTAATATGTAGATGTTGAGCCTGCTTTAAAATAATATTTTTCACTTTTGGGGGAGAGGGACAATTTCAAATACAAAATGTCTGTGTGATCATTTGACTTAAGTATTGTTGGAGCAGTATTTACAAATATTGAAATCTTTCAGGGAAAAATGATAAACAGACAGGAAAAGTTTTCAATGACTGTTCCATCTAATGCAATGATATTAGATTCCGTTACAAAATCACTGTTACTAAACCAATCAACCACTTGCTTAATCATTTTATAATGAAATATGCAATTTCATTAATGATTGATTATGGCATAGAATTACCCATTAAGCAAAAGCATAAATCAGTGCAGAAAGGGCATGGGGAGAAACATCGTGACATTCGAGGAGCCAGGTTTATGTATTATAGGACTGAGCAGCACATACGTAGACATACTCAACCATGAAGCCACTGGAAAGCGGCCCCATTAACAAATTATAGCTTTAGGGATCTCTTTGGGATGGGTAAAAAGTCGTGCCGTCCTAGAGGTCGGGTTGTGTGAGATGGGTGATAATGCTTCTTTTGAAATTGATACAAGACGCACATTTTTGGATTGGGCATTACAGCGACGTATCAGGTAGGAGACTCAGACCAATTTGGTTGGATGTGTCATCTCCGCTTCAGATGCCTGATAGGTTGACGTTGCAATGATCAATTCACGACGGTTATCAGTTGACCTGGGGTACTGTTCCGACGATCCTGGTGTCCATGACTTTATGTTGTCAGGCCACCGTGGTCATGTCTTCCTACTGCCCTCGTCCCTTCTACAAGAAGCACTCTGTAATTTCCCACGAGGAGTAGGGTAGACAAGGTGAGATTGTGGTAGGGTGAGGCTTGGTGGGGTTAGTTATCATAGGGGACCGGGGATGTGGGATAGAAAGGAAAGTGCGGGGGGGGGGGAGTTTAGAGTTAGCCATTGAGAACCTATGGGCTTTGAATTGACCAGTGCATGTGTAAAATGTGTTTTAAGCTTAATTAAATTTGAACTAAGAACATGCCAATGTAGTTGTGCTACAGTCAGGGAAAGCGAGCTTGTTTGTCATAAGATGGTGTTATAACTTGATAAAGTGCGTGTATGTGTGTGAGTGTGTGCGCGCGCGGGCGTGTGTGTGTGTGTGTGTGTGTGTGTGTGTGT
>NW_004797602.1:722318-724596 GCF_000002075.1 Aplysia californica
AGAGGGTTGTAGACTTTACTTTACGAAAAGAAATAATACGATGACTTTTTTCGTTTAAGAATACATGTAGACTTCTTGTATGTCTGCAATTACATTAATGTTTTTCTGTCTGTGTGTTTGTTTGTTTTTTAAATATTCAATGGACAGAGTTCTGGTGTGGCCTGCTTGTACTACCAGCCATACAAGAGCGTACTCAGCGACTGATGTCTCATAGTGCGCAGGCATCGAAAGATGCTGGTATCTATGATAAAACGTGCATTTCACCTTAAGATGGCATTGCGCACACAAGTGGTTACAGATGACACGCTGTGCACAATGAATGATTACAGACGTGCACGATTACTGATGACACATCATGTACAATTTATGGTGATGTTATACACGGTTATTGATGACACATCGAGCACAATTTTTTAATGACAAATATATTATATTATTATGCACTCATACTGATAACACATCGTGCACGATTATTGATGACAAATATACACGATTACTGATGACACATCGTTAGCAGTTATTGAACATATATACACATCTAAATTATGCAAGAATGTACTATAGTATTTTTTGTAACGCTGAGATATACATGTTAATGTACAGTACATTATTATAACTTCCATTTCTTTTGTTACTTTGTTATGCACTTTTAGTTTCTTTCCGACGCGTGTTACTATGAAATGGTATTCCAGAAGGTATTGACTTTTCATGCCCTGTTACGAAAGAGAGATTTAATGATATATTATTATTATGTTAGCTCCCTATTTTAGCAGCACTTACCACAGGCGTTTTGTAGTGTTAGCGCCACTGTTTTTGTACAGAATAGCTAGTTTTACAACGATAAAAATGTTGTTGGTACTGGTTTCAGTCGTTCATTCTTCCATCGATCCACTCTCCCCATCCTCACGTCCAGGGATAATTCATTCACTGATTCATTTCTTCATCTTGGCATTTATTCAACCATTAATGCATAGGTCACCACTTATATTTTTTTTATTGTCTTATGTTGTAAATTAGAATAAGGTAAAATATCACCCATCATCATTCTTGTCATAATCATCCCCATTATCATCATCCTAATCACCATTATCATCTCACTCACTCACTCACTCACTCACTCACTCACTCACTCACTCACTCACTCTCCCATTCAATCGGTCACACCCTGCCTCTCTTTCTCATTCACTCAATCACTCACGCTCTCCTTCCATCCCTCCCTACCTCCCTTCCCCTCTCATTTACTTGATAACATGTACACTCGTACATGTACTCACCCACTCGATCACTCCCTCCTTCCTTCCCACCCTCCTTCCCACCGTCCTTCTCCCCTCTCTCACTCACTTTCTCTCTCTCCCTCCATCTCTCCCTCCCTCCCGCCCTCCCTCAATCATTCAATCACTCCTTCCCTCCCTCCCTCCCCCCCTCCATCACTTTCTCACTCACTCTATCCATCTCTCCCTCACTCATTTACTGACTCACTTACTGACCAGGCGACAAGCCTATTTTGCTGCTGACACTGACAGAGACAGGTTAATCATTCATCGAAATGTCCACTACTAACATTAGAGTTTTTGGTTTAGTAAATGTGATCGTGCACAAAGCGTACAGCACTTTTATCTCTGTCCGTTCTCAACTCTACTGTTGCCCGTCCAACTCAAAAACATCATGTCACTTTTACAGATCTTTGACAACCAGAGCCAATTGTTATCAATCTTCTACCGTTGACATTGTACCAATTTGTCTTGATTACATAAATGAAATTAGTACTTGTAAACGTTTCTGTCCTGAGTATTCATGAGCACTACATTTTATTTGTTTTTTGGTTTTAGTCACAAAGTAACCCGAATGATGTCGTCACGTTTTGTATTTCAAAGTTAAAGGTACGCGAGGAAGTTGGGTTTATTTTTCTATTTTTCTATAGGGTCCATTACTAGTGCGCCATCTTTGGGTTTAGAAATGTCGAAGTGTAATTACTTATCAGGCACCGATATTAAAATATTGATTCTTTAAATCAAAGAAAGTGGAATAAAAAAAAACATATTGAAAGATGTTCCCAAATTGTACAGTGAATATAGTTATTTTGAACCTCATATGGACACGCAGAAAAAAAGCCGTTTGTGCCGGGGAAAAGTTCTCATTCACATAAACCTGTAACGTTGGAAAAAGTGCATTGTAAGAAAAACCAAATCAGGATTGTCGTATATTTTTAAATCTCTTGGCTCAAAGTAAATGAAATCTAAAGTTATTATAAAAATCCCCCCATCCCACCCACAAACCC
>NW_004797602.1:725503-729893 GCF_000002075.1 Aplysia californica
CCCTCCTCCCCCCTACTCTCATGCGCCTTTTCTGACAGGGAAAAAAATCACCTGAAAGCTAATCCCAAGTTTGGCGACTTATCTATCCTTTACCTTTTACTCCTGCCTGGCTTCTTCTTCTTTCCCTCATCACACCCTCTCCTCTCCCGCATCCTCCCCTCTTCTCACCCTCCCCTGTCCACTCCCACACCCATCGTCTAGAACACCCAGGCTCTGACACCCCCCACCTTTTCCTGTAACAACAATCACAGGAGCCCAGTTCTTCCCTCTTCTCCCCCCCTCCCCCATCCCTCATCAGATCCCCTCTCCCACCCACCTCCACTATGCCCACTGGAACTCACCTACCCTCCTCCTCCTCCCCTGCCCCAAATCCGAATAACCCCTCAAAATAGTTTACCCAATGACGACCAGAGAATGCCCCCTCGCCCCCCTTCTCCCTCCCTTTCCTACTCTGCCTATAACCATCCAGTATAAATCTAGATCTAGGTCTCTCCTTCTCGCTGTAGTTTTTGTTAGATAGTGTATGTTCTTCTGTGCGCCTTCTACTGTGACGTCAGTCCGGTGTTATGACGTCACAGTGCTATGACGTCACAGAGCTATGACCAGAGAGATGAATAAACATGACGTAGACTCACTGTACATAGTATGTTGTCTTGATTTTTATAATAATTTGCAGTAGTTATCTGATATTGTCTTCGTTTTAGTAAGTTTACGGTACTTTCAACACAAATAGGTAATACAAGTGATAGACTTTTGGCAGCAATGCTCCTGAAAAACCCCCAACGAAAAACAAATCCAGAGTTTGTAAAGTGAAAAGGAGCCAGAGAAGCTGATAAGTCTAGGCGGCCAAATCCTGATATTGACACTGACCCGACAGACCACAAGAGCTCTGTTAGTGGACATTTTTTTCTAAGAATGAATAGTGTCCCTAGGTAGGTCACAGGCACACCCATGCTAAGATTAAATCAAATAACCACTTTATTAAGTTCAGGCACATAAGCACACCGCTTTAAGAAAGAGGAAGATGCAACTATTTGTGGCGAGTTGTGGTGTTGTACTGTTGGGCCCAATGAGGATCTACTCATCTACGTGAAAAAACACAAACTGAGATGATATGGGCACATAACACGATAAACAGGACTCGCAAAGATGATCCCAGTACATTGTACACGAGAGAGAAAGAAAGACAGACAGAAAAAGAGAATGGAAGACACCATAACGGAATGGGCAGGTTTGAAGTTGGGCGAACCCCTTTGAAAGGCTAAAAATTAGAGAAAAAATGAGAAAAGTGGTTGCCTAATCATCCTTGGAGCCCCAACGGTCTTCTAGACAAAGGGTTAAGTAAAGTAAGTAGGTAAAGTGGTGTTGGGATTATTAAACGTTGTTTGCTATTATTCCCGTTGCTTTGCTGTCTTTACTTAGCATGTGCGCTACCTGCAGTACCAAGCAAAATCTTGGACTTCTTTACCTCCTTGGTGTTAAAGATAATTCATCGTACGTTCATGATGGATGAACTATTATTATGTGTTGCATCGTTGTGAAATCGCCTGTCAAAATAACGAAATCGAAGAAACCTACATACTTTCTACCCGATGGACAATTTTATCAAATATTCTAGTCAATACACAGTTGCTTGTATGTAAAATTGCGGACCCAAGTTGTAAAATGATATTGAGTGTTTGAAAAAAAAAATCTGGGTATATTTAAAATAAGTAGATCATTTACAACATTGTGTGTGTAACGACCGACATAACTACTTAAGAAAGTTGGATGACTAAGAAATAAAGCTGTTTCCAGCTTTTTAGTTCACAACTAGGGTTGGCAAGAGTCTAGCTAGTACAAAGTTGCTTGTAAAATTGTACCTTTTTAAATAACATTATAGTGTTGATACGGAGGTTAAACCTGTACCATTTTGCATTTTCAAGAATAACCTGATGAATCGATGTCCATATATATCCACATAACTTGCTATCATATTATATTCACGGTCTTTGAGGTCCAGGTAGCGCAGCATTAGCATTTGTAAAATTACAAAATAAAGCACTGAGCAAGGGACACAGTGGAAAATAGTATTAAAAAATTAGATCAGGTCTTGCGAACTGTTGGAAATTGTCTTTGGACCTCATATTTACATGTATCGGCTACTGGAAAGGCAAGTGAAAAGGTGCGTTGGCCAGTGCCAGAAACACAATAAGGCAAGTAACTGAGGAAGACATAAATGACAAGAAATAAACTTTAGCAAACAAATTGGGTTTAGTTCTTCATTGGTTATTTCTCTCGTTGGAAAAATAGAAGGAAAACAGGGCAGGAGTGGATCAAGAACAACTTGTGTGTAAACAGATGGGTGAAGGGGAAAGACCCGGATAATATATGATCTTTATTTTAGGAGATTGTGAGTGAAGAAAAAAAAATAGCGAGTCATCTGCCGATGTTTTGTACAGATGTTGCACTTGATGATGATGAGGATGATGATGATGATGATGATGATGAGGAGGAGGAGGAGGAGGAGGAGAAAGAGGAAGAGGAAGAGGATACTCTAATTGGTGTACAAGAATATCATATGACAAGTATAATAGGATAATAGAAATTATAGCAAATAATGAAATCTAGTGTGGTAAACCATTTAAAGTTATATAAAGTATATGTAACATTTTAACAATTTCCTATCTGTACAACTGGCGCTGACTCAGATTCGCCAGTGTCTGGATTTCTTGCTTTTAATTTGGTCAAACCCGGGTATAAATATCAGCTTAAAAAACAAAAGGTTAACAAACTTTGTGTTTGTCTTTGCTTGATCAAAATATATTAGGCTGCGACAGTTTTTCTAAAGCTGATTATATTATTTTTCAAGGGATTTTTTAAACAGGAAAACATAAAGTGTTTGTGTTTTGTAAGGAAGAGAATGAGGTATAATATATAATTACGAACAATGGTGAACGCCATATTTCGATTAAGTTAAAAATAGTGGTCCCGTTGGTAGAGTCCACTGAGATGCCACGATTGCGGTCAAAGGAAAACGGTAAATAATAATGATAATACGTTTAAAAATAAGCATGATTGTTTTAACATTTTGTTTAATAAGGGTTTTTAGGTACTTGCAAAACAATAAGGTCATATAAGTGCCGTGGATTAGAGGTGTTACAAGAGAGTAATACATACAATAAAGAAAGAGGGGAGATAAAGACAACAGGTTATAATATTAGAAAGAAGGAGCAAGCCTTATCAGAGCAACCGCCAACAACCCGCTTAAAATGACTGAAGTACGTTCTTTAAATTTGATAAGAAGTAATTTTTATTGTGTCATCGTTCATTGACACAACACCTGCTTTGCACTTCGTTATTTAACGAGTAGACACCTTTTTACGTTATCATTCTGAGTGATCTTCTTCGTATGGAACCAGTGAAACGATGACAAAATAAAGGTTTCCGTTTATGGGAAGTCATTCAGTTTCTTAAAATCGTATTAATATTACTCTTGGTTGATTCCCTTGCACAACAATCACTCCACAATATTATTCTCTGTAGATGATCTTCTGTTGTTTTACTGGACTACTACTACTACCAACTCCAAGCACAATAATTATGATTCAGTGGAATTTTTACGGGGGGGTAATATGCTGCTCCTATTAGGTCCAGGAAAAGAGAATGTATTTTTACGACACCATTTCCGATAAGTATATCTGGAATTATTGTCGACGCGATAGTCAGCAAATAAAACGTTGTTCAGAATATTTCTAGGCCTATGTGTTTGAATAACAAACTTATTCAACAACATACACATGATTCGATTGGATAAGGCAATGGGTTTTTTGGGGGGTTTTTTTTTTGGAGGGGGCTGGATATACAGGAGCAGTTTCTTTGAGTAATTACTGTAATTGTGTTTACTGTTACATCTTTTGCCATTGCTCCGTCGGGGTTGTATAGGCTACATGGGTTTTCTTTTCTCATTTAAAATTCTCAATCCTTTTTACTTTTCTTGGTTGTGAGGGATTTTGTGTGTATATTACGTGATTCAATGTGCCTGCGGTTCACTGATTTTCTTTCCTCATTCAGAAAATAATACAAGGCTACAGAATGACGTTCCAGATATACCTGTAGCGCCAATGCATGAATACAAACAGGACAGCTCTGAGGAAACACATCTAGGCTTACTAAGATAAATTAAATATTTTACTGCGATAAATACATTTACGTATCGGGGTCAAAGTGAATTCCTTTGCTTATTGACTTGATAAAGATATAAAACCATGAATCGGTGGTTACAATACGTATCGGGGTCAAAGTGAATTCCTTTGCTTATTGACTTGATAAAGATATAAAACCATGAATCGGTGGTTACAATATTATATAGAACGGACTGGAGATTACTCTTCGGTTGGTTCCATGTATT
>NW_004797602.1:730570-736366 GCF_000002075.1 Aplysia californica
CACACACACACACACACACGCACACACACACACACACATACATATGAATTCTTTAGGGAACGAAAAAAAGGGAGGAGGATGAGGAGTCCACGTGCAGATTAAGAATTGTTACAAACTGCGCTTGCATGAATCACTTTTGTGACTTTTTTGGTCTTGGGACTAGTATAAATAATGCTAGCACAACTACACAGAATAAGGTGTGTGCAAACACGTCAGATCTGAAAATAAACTTACCGATTCTGGGAAACTGTATTACAAAACTCTGTTATCACCCATAAGATCCTCTGTAAACTCTTTACTTTTGTTCTATTTTCAGTATCATTATCAGAGACTGCTGTAGTTAGGCCTAGCTAGTACACAGCATATACGCACCTATCCGTCTGTGTCTCTGTCACTATCTAGTCGTTGCCAAGACAAGACGTCACGATTGGTTGGCGTTCAGGATTATAGTAGGAACCGGAGTGCAGCACTGGTGGTGTAGAATTTATTCAGAAAGTTGGAGGATCTAAAACTAAAGAGAACTGCAAAGTTTCTGTGCACCACGGGATTGGCTGTCTGACTGCCACAGAACAAAGAGCAAGAAGGACAAGAAGGAGAAGGAGCAGCTCGGAAAAGAAAACCATTACCTTATGTAAGTTAAACAGAGACTCTTTAAATCGTAATGGAGATTCTATATTATGATTCGACTCTTTGAAGACTTGTGTTGCAAGTGTTAGATACGAGAAAGGTAAGGGATTGCTAAGCTTATTAGAATTGTATTAGAGCCAAATAACTATCTGTGTCAAAAGAGGTTGACAAATGCAGGCTACTACGTAACTGCCAGACAAAGAATACATGTACTGTCTCGTATTTCTGCATCTTCGCCTGTAGGCTAGATATTTATTCGTTTGTTCGCTAGTTAGTTTATTGGTGTTTTGATTTTTTTTTTATATGAAGAAATACGAGGCACAATTCTACTTTCCAATGTTTTATTCAGATGTAGAGAATTAGGGTTACAAGGTAAGATTAGACTACTTCAATGTTTGTACACAAAAGTAGTGAAGTTTTCGAGAGAATCTCGACCGACCCTCTGACCGCCCCCTCCCTCTCCACACACATATTTTTCAACAATCAAGGGTATGGGGTGGGGGTTGGTATGGGGGGGGGGGGGCGTTACTCTCTTGTAACACTTTTGATCTTCGGCACTTAGATATCTAGATAGCCTTAATGTGTTTCAGATGCGCTAAAACTTTTACTAAAGCTTAAGTTTTTATCCTTTTCAGACCCTTAAATTTACCCTTGGGTCATTCTCTAATAAGTTTGGCACTCCCCAGTGTTGGCCAGTAAAGAATTTTCTCATTTTTGACCCTAAAATCTGGAACTCCTTGCCCCCAGGACCTCAGAGAATTACAAATATAATACTTTTAAGCGATGGCCCATGAAGACACATTTGTTTAATTCTTAATTGTAGTTTGTTAGTCAGTGCTGAATGCTGATTTGTTTCGTTTTTACTGCTGTCCTTACGAGTATATAAATTAATGTATGGTTGTGAAAGTTCCTCTTTGTGTGGTTGAACTGGTTTTCTTGTTACTGTGAAATTTTGTGTCTTGTGTGAATGAAGTGTTACGTTCGGTGATCATGTCATTGAGGTAAAGCAAAGCCCTCAGAGTTTACACTCGTATGAGATAGAGCGCTATATAAATGCACTATATTATTATTGCTCTTCTTCTTCTTCTTCTTCTTCTTCTTCTTCTTCTTCTTCTTCTTCTTCTTCTTCTTCTTCTTCTTCTTCTTCTTCTTCTTCTTCTTCTTCTTCTTCTTCTTCTTCTTCTTCTTCTTCTTCTTCTTCTTCTTCTTCTTCTTCTTCTTCTTCTTCTTCTTCTCCTCCTCCTTCTCCTCCTCCTCCCCCCTCCTCCTCCTCCTCCTCCTCCTCTCCTCCTCCTCCTCCTCCTTCTTGTTCTTCTTGTTCTTGATCTTGTTCTTGTTCTTGTTCTTGTTCTTCTTCTTGTTCTTCTTTTTCTTTTTCTTCTTTTCTCTATAATCATGATGATTTAGATTGGCGATGAACGTTCGAAGGTATCCAAGCCAACGTTCTTGTTTTTTCTGTTATTACCATTTAAAGAGCACGGCAACGAGTAAATTGAGACTTTTTAAGAAGACCTCGATAAGGCAATGAAACAGTTAAAATCACAAGATGTAAAGATAGTCAAGGGAGACTTTAATGCCAGAGTAGGAAGTACACGTATAGAGTGTGTAGTTGGGCCATGGGGACTGGGTAAAGAGAATGGACGCGGGGAACAACTGGTAGAATGGTGCAGATAAAATAATTTTCTGATATCAAACACCTGGTATGAAAATCAGCCAAGAACACGATACACTTGGAAGAGTCCTGACGATAGAAGTAGAAATCAAATAGACTTCATACTTATTGACATAGATCTAGGTCTTTTAAAGACAAATCGAGAACTGAAAGAACGTTTCTCCATAGATGTAAGAAATAAATTTCAAACCTTGGAAAACATTACTAAATCGGAAGAATTATGGAGGAAAATGAAAGACTCGATAATGGCAGCTGTGGAAGAAAATATCCCCCCGAAAGCTACAAACGCTAATAAAAAACGGATGACCTATGGCATATCAAAACTAATGGAAGAGAGAAGAAAGGCAAAATCAAATGTGGAAAAGTACAACATCTTAAACAGGGAAAGAATTAAAATGCAACTAAACAAAAGAAACATGGATAAATGATCAGTGTCAACAAATAGAGAAGAACCAAAACAAAGACAGCAAATACATGCATTCCAAAATCAAAGAAGTGAGTGGGATAAAAGGATGCTCAAATACAGGATGCATAAGATCAAAGGGAGGGGATATTTTAATGGACAACGGAGATGTCTTAAACAGACGGTCAGAATACATAGAAGAACTTTTCAAAGATAATAGAGGAGAAAAACCGGTAATAAAGAATGAAATAAATGGACCAGCAATACTGAAAGTAGAAGTACAAGCTGCCATTAGGAAAATGAAACAAGGAAAAGCCACCGGGCCAGATAATATTCCAGTTGAAGAGGTTGTCGCGCTTGAAGAACTAGGCCCTGAAATAGCCACAAAGCTCCTAAATGCTATTTATGACAGCGTTGAGATCCCAGAAGATATGATGAAGTCAGTTTTTATAGCTTTACCTAAAACACCAGGTGCCACTGAGTGTGATATGTATAGAATAATTAGCCTTATGAGTCATTTTACAAAAATATTGCTGCCAGTAATAATGGGAAGATTGAGAAAAAGTGTAAGACCAGAGATATCCAAAACGCAAGTCGGCTTTCTTCCTGACAAGGGCACCAGAAATGCTATATTCACCTTAACAAAGTTAATGGAAAGATGTATTGAAGCACAGAAAGATTTGTACTTATACTTCATAGATTATTCAAAGGCGTTCGAAAAGTTAGACATGATGAGCTATTTAAAATACTGTAAAAGCTAGACGTAGATGGAAACGATCTAAGAATTATCAGAAATTTGTACTGGGGCCAAAACAGTGCTGTACGAATTAATGGAGCATTCAGTGAATATAAGCAGATTAGGCTAGGAGTGAGGCAAGGATGTGTTATGTCACCAGACCCTTTAACATGCACAGTGAAACAATCCTTAGAAACATGAAAGAATGTCTAGGCCTCAAAGTAAATGGAGAAAATATTAATAACATCAGGTATGCAGATGACACAGTTATAATAGCAGGCTCCAAAAAGGGCCTTCAATTGCTTCTAGATCCTGTTGTAACAGAAAGTGAACGTAAAGGATTATTGTTGAATGTGAAGAAAACAGAATGCCTGGTAATATCCAAAAAAAGCTGTAAATCCTAGTTGTAATCTCATTAGCAAAGGTGAAAAGATCAAACAAGTCCAACAATTTAAATATCTAGGATATATGATCACATCTGATGCCAAATGCTCCACCGAAATAAAAAGAACTACAATGGCTAATGCTAGTTTCAATAAAATGAGCCCAATCCTGAAAAATAGGAACATCTCAATGAACTCCAAAATGAAAGTTCTGGAAGGCTATGTTTGGTCAACCATTTTATATGGCTGAGAATGCTGGACAACCACTAAAGACAGTGAAAATAAAATAGAAACAACAGAAATGTGGTTTCTTAGGAGATTGCTAAGAGTATCGTGAAAGGAAAAGAAATCAAATGAGGTAGTGCTTGATGAAGCCCACGTGGGACGCTCAATGTTAAAAACAATCAGGAAACGACAAATGCTCTCACTGGCAAAATTGAGGGCAAGCGAGGCAGGGGTAGGCCCAGAACAACATACTTAAGGAACCCAAACAAATGGGTAAAAGGGAAAGATCAGGGAAACGTAGCTTTTTTAGAGCATCGGAGCAAAGGAATGAAGGGAAAACCATGATCGCCGACGTCTGTCGCAGATCTGGCACTGGGTGATGAGGATGATCATGTAAGGACAAGCTTGGGCGTGTTTGTGGTGTGGTCCCATATTGCTACCCTAGAATTACAAAGTTCTATCTGATATTTTTGACCATTTTGAGTTACTACGTCCATGAGTTCCGAAACCAAATTATGTTCTATGTGCTCTATCAAAATCGTAAGATATTCAAAGAACTGCATTCGAAAAAGCTTGACATGCTGTGAAACTCATTTTTTTAAACTTCAAATTTCTCAAAACTAGGTACTGAGTAGATATAACTTTGTAATTCTATAGTAGCATTAATGACGTCGGTAGTCTAGTGGTTAAGTTGCCGGACTCATAATCGTGAGGTTGCGGGTTCGGGGTTTCGAGCCTTAGCTCGGTGACGTTGTGTCCTTATGAAAGACACTTTACACAAATTTCCCACTTGGCTTGGCCCTTTCTGAGATGGACGTTAAACTCGGAGGTTCAGCCTATTAAATAGCATAATAGTGTTGATAGAGGCGTTATGCGTATACCATTTATTTAGGGCAGCATTTTGTCGCCCCATGGAAGAGGGGTAACCAAAAAAATGTAGAACAAGAAAAGCCTACTCCTTAGGAGCGGCCATCTAAAGTGGTTAGTTCTTATACATCTATACTTTTGATGCTAAACAGGGAAGACGCAAATTTTTAGTTTTAGTAAGCGTTTTAAGCACTTGGAACCCAATTAGGTCACTTTATGTAAATGCCGAAGATTAGAGGTGATACAAGAGAGTAACAAATATAAACTTAAGAAAGAGGAGCGATAATGACGATAGATGATTAGCAGGAAAGAAAGGAGGAAATCACAAGAGAGCACCCGCCGACCACTCACTATTAAAAGTACAGCACGCTTTGTGGTATGGACCCCCCCCCCCCCTCTCCCATCTCTCCCCCTTTGTTTTGTATTGATGTGAAATAAATCTCACAGTCGGCGTGTTGTTTACCCGACTTTCCAATCTCCCATTCGCCTTATGACTTTTATTTTCAGTTTCAGTTTTAGTTGCGCAGAAGTAGCCACAAAATAAGATAAATGAATTATGGTTACAACACCAATTGAAGGGACAAAGGCGACCCAGCAGATGGAACAACTTTCTGTTACTTGTAGGCTACTGTTGCTAAGTGCATAAAAGGCAACATGTGTTCTAGTACTATAGCAGGCTTATAGACTAATTATGAGAGGTTGGCGGGTGCTCTGGTGAGGTTTGCACCTTCTTTCCATTCAAACATCTCTCGTCCTTATCTCTCCAGTTTGTGACTCTCTTGTACCACATCTAATCTTCAGCACTCACATGACGATATTGTGTTGCAAGTGCCGTAAAACTCTTACTAAAACTAAGTACTCTATGGTATCGAATAAGCGCCCC
>NW_004797602.1:737393-738798 GCF_000002075.1 Aplysia californica
TTCCTGATCCTTACTATTGTCATTTTCCTCTACTTCTTTTGTATGTTTGTCACTCTCTTGTGACCTGCTATTTCCGGGGTGCCTTGACAGTCGAAGCAGACCTTGTGCTGTTGAAGCTAGAGAGGTGAGCAGTCTAAGTCTGATTCCCTGTAAAGACTTCTCTGTTGACACCCACCCCTTGGCGCTCATATGACCTTATGCAGTTGCGAGCGCCGTCAAACCCTCTACTATAAATAAAACAACAACAAAAATACCACATGTAAAAATCAGAAAGTCTTCGAGTAGGAAAATATGACATCACCAGCTTTTCCCAACTAGTCTTCAATTGCTTGACTGGGTTTATGAAAACTACTCAGCACATTGAAGTTGTGTATGTGTGTGTGTGTGTGTATTTGTGTGTGTGTGTATGTGTGTGTGTATGTATGTGTGTGTATGTGTGTGTGTGTGTGTGAGTGTGGGTGTGGGTGTGTATGTGTGCACGCGCGCACGTGTGTGAGTTTTACCTTACTCATTATTATAAAATCACAACTCAAGAGAGTTTTACAATTATCTCTATAGCAGTTCATAGCTACAGCTTTCCCTTTGAAACTGAAAATTATGATGATGAGCAGTTTCAGAATTAATTTTTAATATGTGTGACATTGCAGTGAAATCAAGTGCTTGTCAAAATAATGAAATTTTAATCGAAGAAAGACATTTTTTCCCTTTTGTTAAGCAATTTTTAGCAAATTTACTTTTTTGAACTTTCATGTCCATTAAAAATGTTTCGGTGTGGATTTTACTGAAAAACATTGACCAAAGGTAAAAATGAGCAAAATTGTGTTTTCCAAAGACACAAAAGCTTTGGAAGTCACCAAACTTAGGCGGCCATTTATTTTCTCGCCTGTTTAAGCTCTTGCACCTGGTGACCCCAGATCTCATTCCATCTCAAATACCTCGATTTCTATTCAAAACAGGTGAGTAATTGTGGCATCACAAGCAAGGCAAATGAACAGGCTTCACGCTTGTACCAAAACTCCATGTGCCGAGAAACTGATGAGCGCCTGATTCCACCGCGTCGTGACACACAATACTGTCATTATAACTAGTATGATAAGAATAGCTTTCTTGTATTACCTGTAATATCTTTTTAAAAAAAGCAAAACAAAAAAATGTGATCGGTGAAATGGTCAAACCAAATAGAATCCACACTTAACAATCTGTATCACTTTTCTGTTTTTAGATTTTGAAGATTGTATTGAGAATCCAGTCCGAATCCCAGCAAACCCAGCAAACTGCTCAGAATCTTCCGAGAAGCCAGACGAGGAAAACATGAGTCATTCTTATACAGGAGGTGACAGCCGAGCGCGGAGAAGGATGCAGCAGGTAAAGGACGCAGGCTTAGATCTCTGTGAACTTAACTGTC
>NW_004797602.1:739845-741039 GCF_000002075.1 Aplysia californica
ACACACACACACACACACACACACACACACACACACACACACACACACATAACAAACCGTATCGGACTTAAGCATGATATACTGCGAGTTTGGGTAATTTTTAAAGGTCACGACTCTGATTTTAAGCTATTCAGTTCAGTCATTTCATTCAATTTTTATTACTGCTACGTTGTGCAGTCTACCCCGACGAGCCAAGTGTCGTTAAACTAAGAACTCTCTTCTGGTCCTTTTTCAAAAATGAAAATGCTACAAAACAAAAGACGTTGCTTTCCGATTAGCAGGTACATGTTGTGAAGATAGGCTACTGTTGAATTTATGCAGTTGTACTGAAACATCACTCGAGCATGGGGAGTTATGGTTCTATAATTATGCATCCATGCATTAACGTCAAACTGCCCTCGCTCTTTGTGTGAAGAAGACAATACTATTTTATTATGTCTCTCGAGAAATGGAATTCACTTCGGTTTCCAAAACCAAAGGTCCTAGACTTCAAGATAGTTTTCTCTTTTCTTTGAACCTATTAAAAAAGCGTCCTCCAAATCACTGTGGCGCCCCCTGAGAATAAGCGCGTACTTTGTGATCGTGGACCAATGAACAGCATTCAATCTGCGTGCGCAACAAGGAGGTTACAGTAAGCTCCTTGGTGCGCAAGCGTTAAGCGGGTACTATTCCTATTCTACTTCTCAAAAAATGAAAGAGAGTTCCAACCTGTGCCACCTGAGAATAAGCGCGTACGGCCGCAGACGCTTTTTTGGCAAAGTGAACCATCTTATAGTGTAATCACTAAGGTACCGCCGCCACCGGTTTAAAGAGTTATTGATGGGCATTTCCTGACTTCTGCTTTTTTTTGGGAATAAATTGAAGTTTTATTAGAGTCACAATGTAATAGTCGTACCTTGTCTCTCGTAAAACTCGTATCACCTTAATGTCCGCACATCACATTTTAAGCAGCATATTGCCCATACCCTCTTGTTTACGTACAACACAACACAACACGACACGATACGATACAATACAATACAATACAATACAATACAATACAATACAATACAATACAATACAATAATGATACTGAAGAAGAAGAAGGATATTGTATGATGATGATGATGATGATGATGATGATGATGATGATGATGATGATGATGATGATAATAATAATAATAGTAATAATAATAATAATACTAATAACAACGG
>NW_004797602.1:741471-744798 GCF_000002075.1 Aplysia californica
ACACATACACACACAAATAACAAAACTAAAAACAACAACCCCTAAACAACCACATTTTCCCCCAACCTTCGACACCACTCAAACTTCCAGGATTTTCTTTTTTCTCAATGTCAGGTGGAGGGTAGCCGTTCTTTGATCGCAAGCCTCGATCCTAGCATGAGAGGATGGTGCATTCGGGCTCGGGTGATCCACATATCCGACATGCAGCACTATAGCAATGACACGGGTCCGGGCAAGTTCTTCAAAGTTATTTTTTTGGATGACAGTGGAGAAATTTGTTGCTCTGGATTCAATCAACAGGCAGACCGATACTTTAACGTACTCAGGGTTGACGAAGTGTATCAAATTTCCAACGCCAGACTGCAGAAGACGAACCCAAAATATGCCACTGTGAAAAACAAGTACGAGATGAGAATAGACCGTACGACAAGGATTGATATTTGTCGTGATGATGATACTGTGCCATTTATGACCTTTGACTTTGTGAAGATATCTGAGTTGGAGAAATGTAAGCCCGACTCCCTTGTAGACGTTATTGGTGTAGTCAAAGAGTGCCACGACGTTGTCACACTGCCTGCCAAGCAGTCGAAGAAGGAAAACAAGAAGCGAGACCTCCAGATCGTGGATGGGTCCAAGATGGCCGTCAATCTGACCTTGTGGGGAGAGACAGCAGTGACGTTTAATGGCAAGAACTGCCCTGTGGTGGCTGTGAAAAGAGCTAGAGTTTCATCTTATGAAGGCAAGTCCCTTTCAGTGGGAGTGGAGAGCCCACTGAGGGTGAATCCTAACTGGAAAAAGGCAAATGTCTTGCGGCGTTGGTTCGACGATGGAGGCAAAGATCTTGTTTTCGGCACGTTCGAAAAAGAAAAGAACTGGAAAACGTTTGAGCAGGTAAAAAGGACGATATTTTTCCCATTTATTTAATATGAACTCAGGGTTTCTTTAACAAAACCTTTTGTTACAGTGCTTTTCTTTACTCTCAACTTCAACCCCGGTTCGATCGGTTTCATGAAGTAAGCTATTATTGTTACGTTTCTCGCTCTGGGATTTACCGATTTACTCCCCCTCCCCCTCCCCCCCCCCACCTTTCCACTTCTTAGTAGTCTTAGATGCAAACATTCCAAGCAAGGTCGTACACCTGAACAAGGGTATTAGAACTAAAACATAATAATATTATACTTTAATTTGCCTTAATTTCTTTCTCCCCCCGTCTGGCGTATTTCAGTTGCTCTCTTTCCTTGTTTCTCGATTGGTTTATCTCACTACTTTCTTTCCTTCCTTTTGATGTATCTGATTCTCATTTACCTCATTCCCTTCCTTTAGATGTATCTGATTCTCATTTACCTCATTCCCTTCCTTTAGATGTATCTGATTCTCATCTGCCTCATTCCCTTCCTTCCTCCTTCTAATTTTTCTTATCTGCCTTTCCTTTCGATTCTTCTTACAGTCTCTGGTATATCCCACATGCCCTCTTTTCTTTCCATTGTATTGTGTACCCCATTCACCTCATGTCTCTTTCTTTTAAGTCCCGAAACCGAAGCAACCTGCCTATTGTAGGAGCTGAATTCGTGATGGGCAGAGGAGGGGGGGGGGAGGTCGTGTTTGGAATTTATAATCAGTCACACTTACTGGGTGTCGACATAAATGATGATCCATTTAAAAGGCAATAATTCAGTCATTTTTTTCTCTTATTTCAGTAATATCTTGAAGAAATAAAATTCAACCACGGGGATGTCACATTTGTCAATACGAAGAAAATCAAATTCCGTGTTCGAAAATTATCACAATAAGTTCAAAAAATTTCTACAAAAACTGAGTGAGACGGACAACTACGCAGCTTCTTAAAAATTAACCAATTATTGTATATTTGTGCACTGAAGAACAAATTTATATTATTGTTCGTCAGATTTTGGCTTATAGTTTGTTTCCCAAACCTTTCTTGCAACCATACAAGGGCCGCTCTTGAAGCTTAAGATTCAACAGCATAGTACCTACCCCTCCCCAAATTTCTGCAACTTTTTTACCTCTTCCTGGTACCAGAACGGGCTGATCAAGTCCCTGAAGATAAACGCTTTTAAAAAGTAAAGTTCTACTTTTCCCGAATTTTGATAGGAAATTTAAAAAATTTGATTATTCTCAAACAGGTAGGTAGATTTATTTTTTCATGAACTGAATACATTTGACGCCTCCTTGGTTGAAATTTATTTGTTCGAAGTTTTGTTAAAATGATTGCAAATGTGACCAAGTTATTGCCCTCTAGATAGGTCATTTTTTCTCTTACAGACACCCTGTCTAGATACAGAGCGGTTAGAACTAATCTTTGATACAGAACATATTTTAGAGGAAGTAAAAAATCAATAGTCTGACTAGGTTAGTTACGTACCAACAGAAGAGAATTTTTTTTGGTAAGTGTTTTTTAGCGGCGCTCGCAACTGCATAAAGTCATATGAGCGCGCAGGACACATTAAATATTCTCAGTTAGTGGAAATTTTGAATTTTGCCCGAGTGGAGGCCAAAGCCTACTATTATCGATGTTAGACCACCAAGAGATCTTTAACCTGCGCAACTTGCACACGGGACCTGTGAGATCATTTCCTCTTGTCCGAGAAGGCTAGGAGTAGATCTTTCCTACCATAAGATCAGGAGTGTGGCTGAAAGTGTGATAGACAGCAGTAGGGAGGAATCAAGCAGTAGCAGTAGAAAGGCTACAGAAAGAGTCAGGAGCCCAGAGGAGGGGGCAAAGGAGATGAGGGGGTGAGGGCAGAAAATGGAGACGAAAGCAGACGACAGAACATTGCTAGAGACAGGGAAAGGAGGAGACAATTTTAGAGAAGAATTTTTTTTCGTCGCTAGCCGGAGTCGAACCCGGGACCTCTGAATCTGAGGTGAACGCCTTAACCTCTAGGCCACGAGAAAATCTTTAATATTCGAACCCCAGTTTGGTCTGAGAAGGCCCTCTTCTCGTACGCCCAGGAATTTTGTCGCCCCCCCCCCCCCCAACCCCCAAGCCAGTCTCTTTATGGAGGACTAAGCCCTTCCGCCAGCAGGGCGGGAAACTTTTACAGACGAGGACAAAACGTACCCATGTTGACGGAAGCTTTGCAAGCTATAGCTCTTACTCTACTTTGCTGACATCGCTTTCAACTTTTGTTCGGTAAAAGAATTACTCTTCCACTATTAATTACTTTTATTTCAACTCCCACCCCCTAACCTCTACCACCCCCCCTCGGCTCACCACTCCCTCTCCCTCCTTCTCTGTATGTCTGTCTGTTTGTCTGTCTGTCTGTCTGTCTGTCTGTCTGTCTGTCTGTCTGTCTGTCTGTCTGT
>NW_004797602.1:745017-746914 GCF_000002075.1 Aplysia californica
CTCTCTCTACCCCTCTTTCTCCCTGCCCTCTCTCCTCCCCCTTCTTCTGCCCCCCTCTCTCTTTTCAGGTCAAAAGTGAAAATTTGGGACATAAGGAGAAGCCAGACCACTATACAGTAAAGGGTATACTCTCCGAGATAAAAAAGAACAGCTGCGTGTACAAAGCATGCCCTAAGTGTAAGAAAAAGCTAAATGAGCAGGAAAACGGCCGGTACCACTGTGAGAAATGCGACAAGAAGTATTCTGACTACAAGTGGAATATGATCCTAACTGCTGTCGTCACTGACCACTCAGGCGAAGAAACGATCACCTGCTTCCAGAAGGCAGCTGAACGCATTCTTTCCATCAAAGCCGACGAGTTGGGAGATTTGTTGGACCATGACGAAAGACGCTATCATCAGATTGTGACAGAAGCTGAGTCCAAGCAGCACTTCTTCCAAATGCGTGTTCAACCTAATACGTCTTACAAAGAGAACGCTGTGAAAACCAGTTGTGTTTCGGCTGATCCCGTTAACTGGCAGGAATATGGCAAACATCTCGCCGGGCAGCTTGAGCTCTGGGTTTGTTAAAGAATTAATGTGTGAGTCATGGTTGTGAAATCAGGCACTCGTCAAAATAGTGAAATCGAAGAAACAGACATTTTTATGCCAGTTTGGCAATTTTTATCAAATTTTGGGTTTTGGCGTACACCTTTTATGTTTATGTAAAAATACATTTGCATGTGAATTTTTACTGAAAAACGTTGATCAAAGGCACACAATATGTAATTCTTCAGTTTTCAAGGACTCTCAAGCAATTCAAGTTACCAAATTATTGTGGCGGTCGTTTTCTCGCTAGTTTTGCCGCTGAAACCAGGCGACCCCACCTCCTTCAATCGCAAATATCTCGACTTCTATTCAAGATAGATGGGTATTTTTAAAAATGTAAAGCAGTGCTAATAAATAAGTTTTCAGTTTTTGAAGTCTACTTGCTTCCAAAAAAAATTGGCAAGCGCCTAATTCCACCGCATCGTGATACATTTCAGTCAACAATCAATATAGCGTAATGATTGTTGTGGAAGCCGCAGTGGCTGACAGCCTTTTCTCTAAGTTATGTCAAATGTTTTATTCTTCTAATTGTATTGTCATTTGATTGTAACATAATTTTTGGGGGAAACAATTTCTAAGGATTGCATTCTACAATAATTGCTTCTGTGCACGCATTGCCAGGCTCAGTGCCGGACTAATTTTTTCATATAGATTTTTAATACATAAGTTGTTTGTTCTGAACACTTTCAATGAACCGGATTGCTAGTTGCTGGATGCTGGAGAGGTTTTCTCGTTTAACCTCTTGTTTACATCCTCTATAGATGATGGTAGCTGTGGGAGGGGGTGGTTGGGGGGGGGGGAGGAGGTCATCTCCAATTTTATATTTTGTAGGGTCTTATGTTTTAGGAAGAGAGTGGATAAAATGTAAGATGTTTTTTCCAGTTTCGGTAAGAATTTACGGTACTTGCAACACAATAAGGTCATAATGTAAGAGCCGAAGATTAGAGATGTTACCACAGAGTAACAAACACAAAAAGAAGGAGGAGGGATAATATGGACAATAGGTGTTTACTAGGAAAGAAGGGACAAACCACACTAGAACATCCAGATAATAAAATGAGATAAACCAAGCTTTTCTGATTCTCCTCAGGAAGAGATTTACAATGTGTCAGCTTCTGGGACACAGGGTATCCCTACATATGTACACATAGCATTAAATAAATACACCACCCCACCCCACCCCCTCTGTCTGTCTTTCTGTCTGTTTGTCTGTCTGACTGTCAGTCTGTCTCTCTCTCTGTCTCTCTGTCTCTGTCTCTCTCTCTCTCTGTCTCTCTCTCTCCCTCTCTCTCTCTCTCACTCTCTCTCTC
>NW_004797602.1:747851-749516 GCF_000002075.1 Aplysia californica
TTCTTAAAGTACACGTGTCCCAAAACATTATTCAAAAATTGTTTTATATTTCTGTTTTTTTAAATAAGTGTATGAATAGTAACCATATTATATACATGAAGCAAAACATATACCTGGTTTATTTTTTGTGTCTCGGTACATGAATATATTCGCGCAAGATATTGAGATTACAAATAACGGAATAGTTCATGCTGCAGTTCTAGGTTTATATAAACTTCACCATTTATTTGATAAGATTTGACATTGTACACAAATTGTAATATACGACGTTGGTTATCCAGTGGTCAGGCTGTTGAACTCGAAATCAAAGGGTCATGGGTTTGAACCCTATTATATCCTTTGGAAATGCACTTTACACGAATTTTCCTCACTTCACCAAGGTGGGAATGGGCATTTGGCTACAGAAAGCATGTCCGTTTTATGTGTTTGGGTGCTTGATAAGCAGCTTGCATTGTAAGCCGAGGATGTTCCTGAGTGATGCAAGGTCTGCTGGGGTACAAACCGTATTGTAAAGTTCATTAAGCGTGCAGTTCAGCAGGGATATGCGCTATACAATTACACTTTACAGTGGGTGTCGCATTCAACGAAGTTGCCCGGACCGACTTATCGTCCTCGTTGGATCCGACCTTTTGTTGAACGTGACTAAGGCTAAAGAAAGGAGACAAGTTATTATATTGCACGATGTGCCAACACCAGTAATTAAAACAGTTGTTCCCCCTGATGAAGAAAATCTGAAACAGCATCAATGTGCGCGTGTTTGAGCGGTGTTCTGACCGTCATTTCTGTATTTTAAAATGTTTTTCTCCGGAACACTTATAGTGTTGAAACATACCCTCTCAAATCTAGATCTAGGCCTAGATCTACATACAGTAAAGGCAGGAGCTTGGATTTTTTTTATTAGGGAAAGAAATAAGAATTGAAAAAAAAAATGAAGGTCTCGATCTAGACCTACCGATCCAGAGTTCATCCAGTTTCACACTGCCTGCATCGCGTTCCCACCCACCCCTTCCCATCCCTACTGTAGGCTAACCTCCGCCCGTCCTCTTGGCTTTGGGGTCCATAATATTAGGAGGCACACTAGATCTAGCAATACAATGTGTTAGGAATCGAGGATGGGCCTTACCTTGTGCTGCTTCACGTGAGATGGAGAGAAAGGAGAAAAATTCTTCGCTTTTGGGGCCGCTAATTGCTTTTATTTGGTTATCGCGACCTCGTTGAAAGCGACTTCGGTCTGTCTGCAACCTCGTTGGAGCTGACGTACATTTAAAAAGAGATATATAGGAAAAATCGGGGATCAAGGATTGTCTCGTTGGAGCCGACTTCTCGTTGAATGTGGCCTCGTTGAATGCGGCACCCACTGTAATGTTATTATTAATTATTTACTATTAACCATTTTCCTTTTTATATTTTTCTTGGTAAATACACGCAAGTACAGAGACAAGTATTTTGTTTTTGTTTGAGCAAATTCAGGCTATCAAAGTGTACAGCTCAACTGCAAGAGTTTAATGTTCAACCTGAGCAAATCGTATGGCAATACAAAATATCCCCTTGAGCTACCACCTCAACAGAATTAAATAAGAAAATCCACCACTGCGCTTTCTCTTTGGTCGTCCAGAATTACGAAGTTGTGTGGCATCGAGGTTAAATCAGGTGCTCGTCAAAATA
>NW_004797602.1:752294-753723 GCF_000002075.1 Aplysia californica
GTTCTTCTTCTTCTTCTTCTTCTTCTTCTTCTTCTTCTTCTTCTTCTTCTTCTTCTTCTTCTTCTTCTTCTTCTTCTTCTTCTCCCGCGTCCTCCTCTCTGTCTCGTCTTATTATATTTTTCTTTCCTTTACTTACCATTTCTGTCTACTTCCCTGTTGGTGTATTGTAGATCCAATCTGCGAAGCTTATCTGGCCCGTTAGAAGTTTCTCCGTTTGGCTTTGCCGTCTCCTCACTTTGAATCGCCTTGGTCTAACAAGTCTTCCAGTCAGCTGGGGGCTGGACAATAGAAATGTGTGGCATCGTGATGAAATCAGGCGCCCGTCAAATAAAATAAATCGAGTAAACTGACATTTTCTGCAAAATTGGGTTTTTGTCATCGATTTTTTTTTCGTTCAACACCTTTCATTTCTATTAAAAACACATTTCTATGTGGATTTCACTGAAGAACGTTGATCAAAGTGTACTCAAGCTCTGGAGGTCACCAAACTTTAGCGGCCACTTTCTCTCTAACATCAGGCAACCCCCACCCCCTTCAATCACAAATATCTCAGCTTCTGTTCAAGATTGATAGGTATATTTTTCGTCAAAAGCAAGACAAATGAGCAATCTTTTAAATGATAGAAATGACTCAATAGTATTAGTATGCCCAAAAATTGACGAGCGTCTTATTCCACCGCATCGCTACAAAATTAATAAATTGAATACAGTCCAACCTGCTCTAACGACCACCTGTCAAAGACAGCCAGCTGTACAAAAAGCTACTTCACACTTTCCCCCTTGCGTTTTTCCCCAGATTTTAATGACACTGCCCAAGAGGACCATCTGTCTAATACGGGGTGCCCACTACGGCTGGATCGGGCGGATCGCCCGACTCGATCGCCTGAAACTAAAAACAAACACGTTTGTTTTTGAGGCGATCGAGTCGTTTTCAAAATAGGTATACAGCATAATTCATTTTAAAAAGTAATTCAGATCTTTAATAGGCAGGCTTCGTCCCTGCCTTTCAGGACCAACCCAGTTTAAGAGGGATACTACATCCCAGCAGAAAAACGGAGGTACTTGATAAAAATGCTCCCTGAACAGGAATCGAAACCAGGTCTTCTGCGACAGGCAGCGAAGTGCCATACCGCTACACCACAGAAACCAGTAGCAACAACCCATTTTTAGCAATTGATGTGCGTGTATGATACAATAAAAATATACGTTTGTGTGTGCGTGTAAGCACACGTACACACACACACAAACATACACACACACGCGCGCACACACACACACACTTACACACAAACACACACACACAAACACACTCTAACACGCTTACACACACACTTACACACACACTTACACACACACATACACACATACTTACACACAGACACACACACAAACACGCACTAACACACACACACACACACACACAAACACAC
>NW_004797602.1:754946-757678 GCF_000002075.1 Aplysia californica
ATAGATAGATAGATAGATAGATAGATAGATAGATAGATAGATAGATAGATAGATACATCAGTCTCGCAACGATAATGTCTTTCCATCAAATATAATGTCACAGCATTAAATCACTCGTCGCATACCTACTTTGAATATCATGTCATCGTAAAAACAGCACATCTGTGGTACAGCAGTTAGGCGCGTCACCGACGGATGTAGGAGATCCGAGTTCGATTCCTGGGTGGATAGAAGTTTTATCGAGTATCCTGGTCTTTCTTTTTGCTGGAATGTTGTTTGCATCCCTCTCAGCCCGGGTTGGCCCTGACAGACAGAGTCGAAGACTGCCTCCTAAATTACCTAAATTTTGTGGATGGGGACTTAAAAACATCTACATGAACACCCTCCCCACACGGAAAAAACAACACCCCCCACCTCCCAACCCCCCCCCTCCCCACCAAACCCCAACCCCCCAAAAATCAACAACAACAAAAATACAGACCAAAAAAACAACAACAAAACCAAGCAAACCAAACAAATAAAAATAAAAACAACAAAAAACACAAAACAATACAACTCTAATCAGAGCAAAGCAACAAAGGCTAGAACTTACACAGTGTAGGGGTTTGGGTTGTAAACCCCGTACGATGTGCTCTTTGCCAGTATGTAGACACTGCAAAAGTCGTGTTCTCGGCAGCACTGGTCAGTCAGACTAAACCAGCCCAGGTCAGAATAGTTGCGAGCTATGTTCCTTCGCCCGCACCATTTAGTACCTGAGGCATAAAAGAAGTAGTAAGTAAGCAAGCAAGCAAGCACGCAAGTTAAAGTAAGTAAGGAAGGAAGGAAGGAAGGAAGGAAGGAAGGAAGGAAGCAAGCAAGCAAGCAAGCAAGCAAGCAAGCAAGCAAGCAAGCAAGCAAGCAAGCAAACAAGCAAGCAAGTAAGTAAGTAAGTGAGTAAGCAAGTGTATGGATTGAGATTTTAGTTTTAGTGAGAGTTTTACGACATATAACACTACACGGTCATTAAGTGTGAAATATTAGAGGTGTTACAAGAGAGTAACACACACACACACACACACACACACACACACATAACGGACGAGAGATAAGAACGGTAGAAGTTTGATAGGAAAGAAAGAGCAAACCACATCAGAGCACCCTCAACCACCCACTTATATATAAGGATTTTACGACCCCATAAGCACTGTGGCATGAAAGAAGTTGTAAGGAAGTAAGTATGACCTAAGGTTCCTGTTTACTGTGGCATGAAAGAAGTACAGTGATTTTTAAAAAAAACCAAACAACTTTTTTTCTGAATATCTCGCACAAAATTTGCACAATAATGTTGTTATTTGGAACATAATTCATTAAAAAGGAATTAGTATGACATAAAATTTAAAAAGAAGAAATTTGCTTTCAAAAACGGAAATGGCTTTGATAAAAACCACCTATAAACGCAAAATGCACCAGTTTAAAAGATCTTGTAAAGAGAGTCATGAAATAATTGGTTTGTTTTTCCCCTTCCTTTTCATTTAAAATCTAATCTTTCCCTCCTATAATTTTAAAGCAATACTTCTTTTCTCTAATTAAATGATGGAATTCCGAGGACTAGTGCTTTACATAATATCCTCTTTTGGACGCGTCGTTCGAAACGTTTAGTGGTGGCCAAACACAGGGATCCACCCAACCATGAGTACTCAAAGCCACATACACTATACATTTTACAGTACGGAGTTTTTTCTAGAGACAATAAGGGGGGGGGGGGGGGAGTTGCCCAAATATACAGCATGTATGGAGCTAACATATCCTGAAAGGTGCATATGAGCTTTGCCAAGGAACCAAATGTCATAGAGGAAATGTTCACGCTTTTCAATACAATGGAGGAATCATGAAACATTGCTATCCTCTGATCCATGTTAGCTTCGCCAAGAGGAAAATGGTACAGTTGTAAGATTCTTTGAGAATGCAGACGGTTGAGATGTAGGAAAGTCCTAGCAACAGACATCGTCTACAGACAGACGTCTCATGGGGCTCTCATCAATGAATTCTGCACACTGTTGACTTTTAAGGGAATGCGAACGGTGTGTGTTTGACCTGAAGTGGTTGTTTTGTCTAGGAGTTTTTAGTTCCGATTTTCTACAGGTCTTAACAGAGGGACTACCTCCACCTTTGATATCAAAGGATGACTTAAGGGCCATTTAACATTATTTCGCGAAACTTATAAAATGAGTTGGTAGTAAGGAAATGTTCAATACAAAAAGCTCTCTGCTCTTTACTAATCTTAACCATGATCTCAGCAGGAAAAGGAAACTTGAGAAAAACTATCTGCAAACTTCTGATGACCTGTTAGACTACTGTAGCTTGCAATATGGCCCAATCATTGGGACTTTTAGTGGAAGGCTTAATGCGAAGTAATACGTCATGCTACAAAAATGGGGACATAGCCGAAAATGGGTTGTTTTCTTTTACGCGCTATATAGAGCAAAACTATTCTGTGGATTTGTCTAAAATGGATATCAGACAAGTTCCTTTTGACTCCCAAATACTATGTACAAATTTGATGCTTAAAACTTCAGTGTGGAGAAAATTATGAATTTAACACCTCCCTCCATCAACACTGTGGCATGAAAGAGGTAAAAAGTAAATAACAAAAAGAAAATAATAAGAGGAGACAGAGTGGATGACACGGATGTGGAGGGGGAAGAAGAAGAAGAAGAAGAAGAAGAAGAAGAAGAAGAAGAAGAAGAAGAAGA
>NW_004797602.1:757778-761264 GCF_000002075.1 Aplysia californica
AGTGGGGGGAGGGAGAGAGGGGGGGTATGGGGCGGAGTTGTAAATTGTAAGTGGCCTTCACCCATGTTATGAATATGCATGAACGTATTTATTTATCTAAGCTGATTTCCTGGACCAACTGACCGACATAAAAGCGCGAGTGTCCTCAAACGTCACAATCTAACAGCTCATCTCCCCGTAAGTTGCTCATTTCTTGGTCGCTGGTGTCAGCCACATGACATTAGCTCCCGAGGAGGGATTCCTCTATATACACGTCATATTGTGTGCAGGTCGCAAGGAAGCAGCACAGCGTTTTCTTAAAATTATAAAGTTTTATCTGACATTTTTGGCCGTTGTGGATTGTTACTAAGACCAACTTTTAATGTCCTATCTCCCCTACCAAAATCGGTAGATTATTCGGAGTCGTTTACGATATTGAAAGAACTGATTTCGAATAAACATCTTGACATGTCTTGAAACGCGAATTTTTATATATTAATATATTCAAATTTCTCGAAACTTGGTACTAAGCAGATAGAATTTTGTAATTGTAGGGTACGACAGCTATAGTGACTCGTGGGGTTTTTTTTTCAGTTTTTACTTGAGGACAAACGAACTGATTCTTCAACATTAACTCCATCAACAGCCAATGGAATTTCAGTTTAACATGTATTTCCACAAAATAATAGCACGACTCTGAGATTTTTTATAGACCATACACCCTTAGATTAATATGTCAAAACATGATTTTCGCCCTAACCTTGACTTACGATACTTGAGCTATTACGCCGCGACGTATTCATACTTCATACCGCAAACTGTCTATTTTCTATTACTGACACCCCGATTACCTCAAGCTATCAATTAATTATTTGATAATGTTTTATAGCACGTCAGTAAAATAAAAAATTTTCGAAAAGATATTTGACTCATCCCACTGCTCTCAGGAATACCGAAAAAAATAATAACACACCTCTAACTACATTAACATTCTGTACCTCTGCTACACACTATTTTCTCAACTAAACTGATATTTTTCTCTGACATCCAGGAAGGGCTCCATTCTTAGTTATGCACATGAGCCGTCGGTAAGCGATGGTCTTAAACATGTTAATGATTATGGTAATAACTTGGAGAATATCAAAACTAATACCCAGTTATCCTGCCAGAGTTATGATATCTAAAGAACAAATCGATGAGATATTGTTGAAATCTGAATAACACATTTTTTAAAAACCAAGTTATATTCTATAGAAACTGAACTTTGCAATTCATTGCTTTGTCTAGAACCTGGAAATGCGAAATAATGAAACATAACATTATGCTGATTTCTTGGACCAATTGACCGACATAACAAACCTCGTAAGTCGTTAAACGTCACAATATAATGCAAGCCAATGTCAGACCAACCTTTTGTTGTTGAGATCTTTAAAAATTTGCATTAAAATTCTATCAACCTTTCTAGTGCGTTTTCTTTTACTCTTTGTTGGGGATGGCAAACGACTTTAACTTTTTTTAAATCTACCTGGATAACATTTACCAATGTGCCCAGTACTCCTTTAGATTTGGAGTTTGGTATCTGGCAAGACAAAGGTCTTTTCCATTTCTGCTCTCTTGATTTTGTTCTCAATGTACGCCGCAAAATGGCGCATGTACGAGTACACATGACAGTCATCTTCTATACACGCCTGTGTATTCACTCCTGTACTGACAGCCACACTTTTTTGTCCATCCCTCTCCCCCCCCCTCCCCACAATCCCCCTTTTTGTTGTTGTTATTTTGGGTTTGGACACATTACATAGACTGTGCCTGCCATGGCCAACCCAGGCTGAAAAGGATGCAATGTCAGAGGAGGGGAATACTCCATGAAATGTCTCCCCCACATGGTAATCGAACTGGGATCTTCTACGTGCGACGGTGAAGCTATTTTCTGCTACTCTGCAGACGACAGTACAGTACTCACAAGTTTTACAGTACACACTCCCACAGTTACAAACACACCCGACAATACGCCTGTCACCAAACGAATGATATAATGCAATCACGATATTTTTCCGAATGCGCGTGAGATTCTAAGGCAGACGCAGATAAAACATACTCGTCATACACGAATGCTTTGCGCACCACCAGAAATGCTCAGGTGTGGTGTTCAAACTAAACTCGTAGAATCAAATGGTCATTACTGGTAATTCGTACGAAGAAGAAGAAGAAGAAGAAGAAGAAGAAGAAGAAGAAGAAGAAGAAGAAGAACAACAACAACAACAACAACAACAACAACAACAACAACAACAACAACTATTGGGATTAAGGTTACACCGTGGTTTGAAAGAAGTAGTACGCAAGTGTATTGATTCGGCGCTCCATCAACACTGTGTTGGGTTATTTAAGAGGCGGGGGCATCGGAACGTGACGTTAATATGACTGAACCAAACGAGTTGAGAACCTTGAAAACTCCACGAAATAACCCTTGTTCAAGAACGCCTAATCGGGGATTCGAAATAGGACAGCTCGTTCCCTAGTCCAGCGTAATACAAACTGAGTTAATGGAGGGTGCGGCGTGGAAGAGTCGATAGCTATTTTCTTGTGTGCGCAGAAAAGACAATGATAGTATAACTCGAGTGCTCTGGGTTACATTAATGATAATAAATAATTAAAATTCCATTTGTTATATGGTGTATATCTAAGCTCTACTGCATGCTCTACGCTTCTTACAATTGTTATTACCCTAACAGACCCTAGAACATTTAGGAACATCTAGATGATGATTGAGTGATTTATAGTCACGTTTCTTTTCGACGTCAGTGTATAACTTCTTTTTTTCCACCAATGGGTTTACACAGCAAAGTTCCTGCTTGTAAGCGTGAGTCCCGGCATAATGCGGTACCCACCTTAAAATTGTGTTGAACTCATCAAAATATGGCACTAAATAAAGAACACTTCTACATGCAACTTACAACAGTTTCTCTAATCGGCACCCTTTACCTGGCATGATCCCGTGTCGAAGGTCAAAAATGCTTCTTTTGTGTCTACTTCGGTCTTCTGACGTCCCAGTAGTGTGAAGAAAGACGCATTCTTTTATATGATCTCGTATCTGTACGCTGTCGATTTTTTGTAGAGTGTTCCCATTGTTTTTCAAAGTTTTCAGAGTGTTGGGGTCACTGTAAAATGAGGTTAAAAATAGGATAAGCCGTCTCGTTCCTACGTGCACGTAGACCATATTTGTTTTCAAACTACGATCGAGAATATTATCACACATTCTACCTCAAACACCAGGCGACCCCTACAGCCTTCAATCGTAAATACATCGTATCTCGACTTTTATACAAGATAGATAATAAGTACTTTTTCATAAAGCAAGTCAAATGAACAGGCTTTAATTATGATTAAATTTTATTATCATACCATGCACATCAACTGACGAGCACATGATTCCACAGTGTCGTGACGCACTATTATGCTACCCGTCGTTGTATACTTTGAGTAAAAGATGCCAAGGTGAAAGAGTGG
>NW_004797602.1:761364-771302 GCF_000002075.1 Aplysia californica
AAGAAGAAGAAGAAGAAGAAGAAGAAGAAGAAGAAGAACAACAACAACAACAACAACAACAACAATAACAACAACAACAACATAAACAACAAGAACAACAACAACAGAGGCTCAAATTAAGTCTCGTGGCGACCAGTCACTACTGGCAAAAACCAGGAACGGTCACTTCTCTGGGTTGCGGGCCTACAAAAATAGAATAGACAAAACGTCGGACGCAATCTGTCCATTGTGCAGCGAGGAGCCCCAAGATTTTGAACACTGGCTGCAGAGATACCCCACTACGGAGGTCCGGCGGTGGCATCGCTTTGTGGGGGATTCAGGGAGGTTGGACTGCCTCACCCGCTGCCCAAGAGATGCGGTGGGCCTAGCGAAGAGCACGCTCTTGCTCTTCGGGGCTCCAAACAATTTGGAAGGATAGTCCCCCCCCCCCACACACACACAACAACAACAATAACAACTACAAAAACAACAACAACAACAGGCCTAATAATGATAATAGATCTTTACACGAAGTGGCAGCAGAGCGTACAGAGACTTAGAGTACCGTACTACGACGCCATATATACAAAATACAAAAAAGGCAGCACTCATTAATTGACCGTATGCAGTCGCGAGCGCCGTAAACCCCTCTACTAAAAAATTTTTATTTTTTTTAAAGGCTACTTTTGAAAAGGAAATCTATGAACTGAGATCAACACCCTGTACGCACAGCACCGTGGTTCACTTGTGCTGGTAATGGCAGTGAAGATCATGTAGAAGAGTTAACACTATTGTCAGTCTGTGTCTAAGTCGAAATCAATATAGAGCAAAATGTGATCGATTCTAGCCACGGGTCACAGTGTCCAGAAAGTGCGGACATCCAACAAGCCGCCCATTAGCATCGGCGATGCATGAAACTCGTGTGAAAAGCCGATTGATAGCGCTTTGTTACAAGAGAGACTTCATTCTGCCTTGATGTTACTCAAAAGCTTTGCTGTTAATTTGACTCGTTTTGCCTTGATGTTTCTCAAAAGCTTTGCTGTTAATTTGACAAAGTAGGAATTTAGACCCTCATGTGCTTGATTGTGCTTTGTCGGAACAAAGCTGTGGATGACTTTCACTTATCGTACAGTATTAACGTATCTACTGCTCTGTTTTATGGTTGCTGTTTTATTCCATTTTTGTTGAGCTTCCTAACAGAACCAGATTTTAAAATAGGTTTTACGCGTTGCTCTTTTGGTACTGCACCTACACCCCCACTCCCAAATTGTCATACTCTTTGTTCCTTCGAGATTGGAAGTGCGTTTGTAGGATAGAGGCATGTTCCTTAAAGGGATAAGTCTTATAATGCGGTCAAAAATGCATGGCGCAACTTATTGTCAAATATCTCCTTAACTATTGAACATAGATTCTCTAACGTTTGCATAATGACTTATTTATCAATTTGTCTGTTTTCTAGAAAATTCCTTAATAAATATTAATAAAAAATTCCAGTACATGGTTTCTGCAGATTTTTAAAAGTTTACAGCTCGGGTAATATCGCTTTTAAAAGTAAATCCTTTTTTTTTTCAAATAGCTACACATGCCTATTGAACATATGTTTAGGGAACCTCTAGGGCAAAAAATATGTTCACTTTAATATTAATTTCTTGTAAGAGGTTTTGACTCTAAAAAGTGTCATTGGCGAGCTGTGACGTAGGCCATATGCGTATGAAAAATGTGTGCGAGAAGCGGTAAGTGCTGTGAACAATCCCATTTTCCGCGTGATGGAGATTTATAGTATTTTATATAAATTTATAAGAAAAGTAGTAGTAGTAGTAGTAGTAGTAGTAGTAGTAGTAGTAGTAGTAGTAGTAGTGGTAGTAGTAGTAGTGGTAGTAGTAGTAGTGGTGGTAGTGGTAGTAGTAGTAGTAGTGGTAGTGGTAGTAGATAAAAGCAGATGCTATAACCAACTATGACCACGCTTCCACTAAACATTTGCTTGCTGTGTTCACTGAATGCAAGAACACGTTCTTTTGACATGAAAAAGTCATCTAGTGCGGAAACAGTATAATTTTTTTAAATGGGAGGTTGTTTTTAAATGTGGATCAGATAACCTGGCTGCTGTAGCAATGAAAAGCGTAAACAAAAGCAAACAAGTGAAATTGACAAAAGTAGAAGAAAACATCAAAGCAGACACTTAAAAAAAAGCAAAGAGTAAAAGAAGTAAAAGAAAAAAAAAGAACTGGAGGTATCTTGACCGTGCACTTTTAATGAAAGCAGTGATCATTATTTTGAGCTGGAACAGTCGTGTTTTGTTCAAAGGTGCACCCCTGAGACCACCCGGCCCGCATACCGACGTTAATGTACAGAATGCATTCATGAAACGAATATGTGAACCCAAGTTCACTGGCCGTGCTAGAGTTCTCTGTCTTCATATATAGGTTATATGTCGAAGGTGCTTTTCATCAAAGTTGGTTGTATTTGTTGTTGTTGTTGTTGTTGTTGTTGTTTTATTTTTATTTGGGAGGGAGTGCGGAGGTGAGTGGTTGGGGGGGGGGGTGGAGAGAGGGGAGAAGGAGGAGGGTGTTGGCTGGTATACTTCTTTTCTTCTTTTTTTGTTGTGAGTTGTATGCCGTTAACGTTTCGAGAATAATGAAAAAAAGATAGAAATCCCAATGTTTGTAATGTTTTCAAACAGAAGCTGTGCGCCATTTCGTTGTTTCAATAACCTGGTCCTGACATTTTAACCTGTTCCTCGAACCAAAAGTCAGAAGAAGGTGGAGTGAGATTTCATTAACCCTATTACTTGTAACGTGCCATGGAGGAGTGCTGTGCTTATGTACTGCTACTGTTTCTTCTTGTATCGAGTAGTATCCACGATGTCTATACACTGTCCAAGCCACAAGGCAGCGTTTTCTTTGTGAGTACTTGACACATCTTCTTAAATACACACCCACCTACCCACCCTCCCACACACACTCTCTCTCTCTCTCACACACACATACACACACGCATATACACACTCAGACACCCCCACCACACACACACACTTGCAGACACACATACAGACACAGTTTTATTCACAACCACCACAGTTTACCTTTCCGTTCTCTCCATTGCAAATTCAATAAATTTTTGACTTAGTTCGGAACATAGATCTTGGTCCAGTTTTCATCGCGTCGTTAAAATAATAACTTCATATCAAATACGGCAGTAAGTAAACGTTAGCCTTCTATTCGGAACTTACGTGACTCAGTGGGGCCACAATATCTCCTTGGCGTCATAATAAAATATGCAGACAACAGTTTTAACATATTTTAAGAATGAGCGGGGAGGAGAGCTTGAAATTTCCTTTTACTTACCAAATATGTGTAGGTTCTGCAGGTTACACGGAAGTAATTACTACTACTCAGTTTCCCGATATACATTTCTGTCTGTGGCTGGGAACATATAATACTTTTTACCAGAAAAAAGGACAATCTTTTCATAAAGTAAACATGGCCTCCGCCCCCTTAAAATAACCTAATTGTGTTGATAGGGGCGTTAAACCCTTACCATTTCAAACATGGCCTACCCAACACACTAAGAATGTTTTCAGTTCGTTATGAAAGCGTTCTTGTTCTTGACATCTACACAGGAATGCCGTCCAGATCAGGATACACAATCAAAACGTGGCTCACATCAGTGGCTTTGGCTAAGTGGTCCCACATTTTGAGATCCACGAAGTAATCTAACAACGTTTCAGCAAGTTTTGCTGGGGTCACAGAGGAAATTACTCCCGTGATCCTTGTATTGATATCCTGTTGATCTTTCGGAGTACCAGAGAGTTTAAGAGTACACAAGCTAAATATACTTTCATATCTGAATGATCGTATTTATATTTGCGTTATCACCCTCCGAGAAATTAGAGCAACGAGGAAATAAACGGTCGCAATTTTCAGCAAAGAAAAAAACTGTCATTCCATCAGTGTCTCCGATATGGCAATGACGTCATTGTAAATATTTTATGAGACGATGTTGTCAGCAGCTTGTTCGTGGGATAAGCCGGGGTAAAGCAATGTCTGAACTGACGGTAAATGTAAGACGGGAATACCTGAAAAGTAGGAAAAGAATGACGCCCGAATAAAGATAAAGGATCAAGACTCAGTCGGATGGGATCGATCCCTGATGAATAATTCTGAATGCGACGTCGTGTGGTTAACATTACGTAGCTGTTGAAAAATGTATGTCGACTGGACTGGCTTTCAAACACCAACATCGATTTGATAAATTAGCTGACGAGAGTCGTGGAACCACGTCTGTATGCAAGAGAAGAGTCCGAGAAGGGCGTGTAGGAGAGATCAGGGGAAGGAAGGGTGGGAGGGGGGCGGGGCGGAAGATGATAGCTCAATTTGAGATAGGATATCAACATGCAAGTGAGAAGTATTTGTTTGAATAAAGCATTGCAATGTTAAAAGAAAGACCTAACTTAGAACTTTAGGCTGGAATAGTAAGAGATGTAGCCCCGTATGTTTGTGTGTGTGTGTGTGTGTGTGTGTGTGTGTGTGTGTGTGTGTGTGTGTGTGTGTGTGTGTGTGTGTGTGTGTGTGTGTGTGTGTGTATGTATGTGTACGTAAGAGGGGCTTTTGTGCTCTACCTTTGTCGTATTATCGACCCGATATTTCTATCTAGATCTAGACCTTTGCTTTCTTTCACCGCCTTTGTTGTGCCAGTGAGCTCTAATTTGCAATGCTTTGTTGTTGTAAATATTGTTTTAGCAGCTGTTCTTGTTGCTGTTCTTGGCGGGAAAGGGGGGGGGGACGTAGCATTTCTTATTGTCACTATTTTTGTCGCTGATGTTCCAGATACATTTAACACACTATGCCCTACTAGACATTGGTCGTTACTTCGAAGACCAGACAAACTGATCAATATAACCAATGACAATAACTACTATACAGTAATAGACATCATTATTTTGTTTCTTTTTCCCCCTCAAAGCTGGATCGTGTGATTCTGAGAGTATTTGAAATAGCAACACTATTAATACTTTACTTTTTCGTTCCAGACAGTGACGTATGATGTTTAAAAAATGTGTAGGCTTCCTTTCAACTGAGGGTTTAAATAATTTATCCGCTTGATCCTGAGCTTCTTTTAAACAAAGTTAATTCAATATACAATAAATATTGTTCAGTGCATCGTTGATCATTAGAATCAATATCACTCAAGAAATTAAAAAAATATTTTTTAAAAAACCAGTCTGACCCATTACGCCCGTGACGTAATTGTTGAGAGACACTTGCAATTTGTATTAACTGTCAGATGGAATAATTTGCGCGATGAACCACGGCGTAAAAATTCTTTTTGTCAGTTGTTTTTTCTTCGACGACGTAGAAGGAAGCTTATTAGGGAGGCAATTTTTGAACTTCTAAATGACATGTCTTTATTTGTTCACGAGTATTTCAGCTTAATTTTCTTACAGTGTTTTTAAAGGCAAAATGGGACAGACTCTTGGAGTTGTTAAGAGGTTTAAATTGTCTTTATGAAGCGAAATACATTGGCGTGCAGAAAAGCAGACAAGAAAGTAATCTCAAGTTGGGACAGTTATATTATCTGCTTTTCTATAATTTATAGGGAAATCTTTGGTTCAGACTTATCAGCAACTTTACCAATCTCCTGCTTGCAGGGCAAATTCTAACAAAGTTGTCTGTCTGGCTTGCAATTTTATGGATGAAAAACAAATAATTATTGTTTGCGTTGTCTACGACTAAAATTAAATGAAGGCACTTCCATGCAGTATCAGCCACATAGAGCGGGGGTTTGAAAACAGGAACATTGTTACCTTGTGGTCTTGTAAACGAACGCAGTGCAGCACGTTTATGTAAATTATTATTGTAAGTTAACGTACTTCGAATAGGTTCGGGGGGAGGGGGGGGGCAAGCCGTCCCTAGCCGCACCAACATGCTATGGTGCGTGGGTGTGGGGTGCTCAGCCTCTTCGCTGTTGAGATTACCTTTAGGTAATATTGAGGGTCTCTTTAGTTTCCAGTTACGATCTTGATGTCATCTGCTGTACTCTTTTTCCTATCGTTCCGATTTTAAGGATTTATTCGTTTTTTAATCAAATGCGTATTGGTAATATCTTACTAATTCAAGTTAAGACGTGTGTGTGTGTGTGTGTGTGTGTGTGTGTGTGTGTGTGTGTGTGTGTGTGTGTGTGCGTGTGTGTGTTTATACGTATGTGTGTATGTGTGTGAGAGAGAGAATGACATGACAGAGAGAGAGAGAGAGAGAGAGAGAGGAGAGAGAGAGAGAGAGAGAGAGAGAGAGAGAGAGAGAAAGAGAGAGAGAGAGAGAGAGATAGCCGGCGACAGAGACTTGAATGAAAAGAGAAGAGAAGAGAAAGGGAGAGGGAGAGAGAGTGAGAGTGAGAGAGAGACAGACAGACAGACAGACAGACAGACAGACAGACAGACAGACAGAGAGAAAGAGACAAAGAAAGAAAGAGAGAAAGAGAGAGAGAAAGAGTTGAGGGAGATATAAAGAGAGAAAGAGAAAAAGAAGAGAAGATAAAAGTAGAACGTGACACAGTGACATAGTTATTCTTCTTCTCTTGATAAAATAAGCGACAGTTCTTATAATGGAATACGTGCGGGACGTTGATTCCGATAACAATAAAAAAAATAAAATATTTCTTGGACTAAAGGCTACGAGAGCTACAAATCAAATTTATGTCGTACAAGACACGCAGTTAATGTCCTCTCGTTTACTGGAAGTAGCTGTCTCTTCACTTTGCCCTCCATAAATCTGAAGTGGCATTTTACCAGACACTTTTTAAACAGACGCTCGATTTCTGACATTTGAAAACGAGATGCTCTTGTCCTACTCGTGATTAGTCTGTCCAGTTCAAATGACGTAAGTCACAAAAAAATAAACCCCAATGAAACATTTTAAAATACATTACTCTCTATTGATCCGTTTTGGAAATTCGTTTTACAATAGCGTGCAAAATAAATGCACAAATACGTTAATGCAAAATATAGATGCAGGAATAAAACTCTATTTCACAAACATTGACTATCAACACACATCTGCTGGTCGCCAAGGTGCAGCGCACTATGTTTATTTAGTTAAGTTTATCGGGCGCCTGGTGTCTGTCTTCTTGATCAGCTCGGGCTTTTTCTTTGTGTTATTCGTTTTTATTATTGTTTAATTGTGTTTCACTAGCCACTACTGGAGGTTAATAAGATTTAGGACACAACTATAAGCTATTTGACATTTGTCCCCCCACCAAAATGCTTAAAGAAAACAACGATATGTATTTTTTCTGAAGTTTGTAATACAAATGACACACTTGTTTGGAGCTGTTATCCGGTTTTGATGCCTTATTTAGCTGCTTGTTGATTATCGAGAGAAGATCAACCCCCCCCCCCATTAAAAATTATGTCTGTCTGTCTGTCTGTCTGTCTGTCTGTCTGTCTGTCTGTCTGTCTGTCTGTCTGTCTGTCTGTCTGTCTGTCTGTCTGTCTGTCTGTCTGTCTGTCTGTCTGTCTGTCTGTCCCTTTGTCTGTCTGTCTGTCTGTCTGTCTGTCTGTCTGTCTGTCTGTCTGTCTGTCTGTCTGTCTGTCTGTCTAATTGGCTTGTCCATACAGAAAATTATGTAAAAAAAGTTGTAATTCCTTATACATGTATAATTGTCATGTCGAATTGTTTTGTGTTTTTTTGTAAAGTGTTTTACGGCGCTTGCAACACCATAAGGTCATATGAGCGCGCGGGACACACCTAATATTTTCAGTTGGTAGGAAATTTTGAATTTTGCCCGGGTGGCGGCCGAAGCCTACTCTTATCGATTTTAGACCACCAAGGGATCTTTAACGTGCGCAATTTGCACACGGGCCCTCCGAGATTTTCGCCCTTGTCCGAGAAGGCTAGGTGTAGATCTTTCCTACCAGAAGATCAGGGGTATGGCAGAAAGACAGCAGTAGGGAGGAACCAAGGAGTAGCAGTAGAAAGGCTGCAGAAAGAGTCAGGAGCCCAGAGGAGGGGGCAAAGGAGGTGAGGGGGTGGGGGCAGAAAGTGGAAATGAAAGCAGACAACAGAACATTGTTAGAGAGCAGGAAAGGATGTGAAAGGAGACAATTTTAGAGAAGAAAATGTTTTGGTCGCTACCCGGAATCGAACCCGGGACCTTTGAATGAGAGGCCAACACCTTAACCTCTAGGCCACGAGAGCCCCCTGTCATGTCGAAACAATAGATAGGTCTATAGATATACAGATAGACAGATAGATAGGTAAATAGATAGATAGATAGATAGATAGATAGATAGATAGATAGATAGATAGATAGATAGATGGATAGATTGATAGATAGATAGATAGATAGATAGATAGATAGATAGATAGATAACGGTAAGAGCCTTTCCTCAAATAGTCATAGGATGTTGTCAGAGGCTTCAAACCAATAATGCAATACCCCACCAAACCATGGTTTGGAAGACTTTCAGTTTTACACAGATGTATGAGGTACAAAGCCATGGGGGGGGGGGGGGGGGGGGGGTGGGGGGACGTTTAAAAACTTGCTGTTTAATTCCTGAGCTCTGCGCATCTTTCAGAATAATTGATGACACAGTGTGTAAGACAAGAGATGTTTGTTCTGGCGCGCATCTCTCATGGGACGATTGGAAAGTTTTAACTTTTTGAGTTCCTGTCTCTCGACATCGCTTGTTTTGGGGCACTTTAAAAAAAAAAAAGAAGCATAACTTCGTTACTCATGCAGATTTTTCAATTTTATTTTCTTTATTTGTCTAAAACTTTAAAAGGCAAGCAACGGCATGCTTGATAATATATGGAATGGGTACATTCATGTTTCGGGTTTGCGTATATAATTATGGTTCAAACGTTTTGCAAAGTTAAACTTTTGTGTAATACGGTTCAAATGTTGTGCATAGGTGGTTGGCGGGTGCTCTGGTGTGGTTTGCTTCTTCTTTCTTACCAAATGTCTGTCGTCTTTATCTCCCCTCCTTCTTTTTTTGTGTGTGTTACTCTCTTGTAACACCTCTTATCTTCGTCACTTATATGACCTTATTGTGTTGCAAATCCCGGATACTCTTACTATAAAAAAAAAATTATGTTGTGCTTCAAAATTTGCCTTTGGTCTACTGCTGGTGGATTTCAAGAAGTCAAACGCTCTCCAGTCGAGATCTTTACCCAGGCAGCCTGAAGCATGGGCCAGGCTGTGGAGAAAACGACTCGTGTCCATGTAGGCATCTCTGATATAACAAAAATAGTTCAGAAGAAAACAGAAGGTCTGCATGTGGAAACTTTCGATCACATAAGCAAATAATAGTAATAAAGATGCTTCTTATTGCCCGTTAATTTGCTTCCATATGTTTCTTGTTTGAATAACTGCACATTTACAGGTTGATCAATACGAGAAAACATCGTAAATGCTGCCGACTGTACAGAATATGTTTGCTCTCTGCTCTTAGTTGCTTATAAGAAGAAATGTTAAATGAGAAAGAGGAAGACGAGGACGAAGAAAGAAACGTTTATAAATCAAGGAGAACATTTATGTTGGCAAAAAAAATCTTTTAAAAAAAGTAAAACAAAAAGGAAATGTACAGAATCGACAGAAGTAAGACAGAAAGAGTAAAGTTAGAATATATAATAAACAAGGCAGAATGCGCAAGTAAAGAAGATAGGAAAAAAAGAAGAAGAAGAAGAACAAAAGACATTTAAATAAGAAGGAAAAAAACGACCACTATGTTTGCACATCCTTGCATTGCACGTTGAAATACAGTACTGTTGTAGCAAAAGGATGAGAACCAGCACAGCAAACACATAAATACAAGCCCAAATGAATAGTACGTGGATCTATACGTTATGTGTCCTCATCCTGGCGAGAAACACCTTGTCTGGATTCTTACTGTTCTAGTGTCGTGTGCATGCCATTCTTTGATATAAGGCCATTCATATTATTATCATTATTATTATTTTTAT
>NW_004797602.1:773559-774848 GCF_000002075.1 Aplysia californica
GGGGGGGGTCTCCCCTGAAATAAAGTGCCGTAACATCTAAACTAACCATTTGCGACGTTTTTCAATGCCAAAATCGTGTTCAGAGCCCTAAAATTCCTACAAAATGCTACAAAATAATAATTATCCTTTATAAGACGGGAGGGTTTCTATAAATTTACCGAACTATTTGATGCTTGTGGTACTTCTTGTTTAAATTACAAGACAGAGGCCATCGCCATTGAAGCAGCAATCCTCCACCTGACCAACGTTTTCATTATTATTCTTTAACATTTTTTAACTTCTCACCTAATATTAAAGGCAATATCTTTATTAATACTTATCGAATCTGTCTGAAAATTTCAAATAAGAAAGTGCATTCATTTTACAGCAAGGGAAACACGTGGAATGCAAACTTAAGAATGTTTTAAATCTTCAATTTGAACTTATAGTTGCCAGGAGTCTAAATGGAAAAAAACGACAGCTTTCAGTAACGTGTGATGGCATCTGGGGTTGTCACATCTTCACATCGTCGACGCATGGACGGGAGGAATCGAGGTATTGTCTATTGAGGGATGATATTCCACTCTCCAATTAAGGCTTGTTCAAACTGAGCAAAGGGTATGGGGCTGGCGTGGTGTGGCACGAATGGCGTGATCTAAAATGTCCCACAAGTGCTCAGTTGGATTGAAATTTGGTGAGTGCGCTATTCATGGGTGCAGGAGACGAATGCGGTTAGTTAAAAAAAAATTGATTTGTCACTGCAGCCTTTTGAGCAGAGGGGTTATCATGCATGAATACGACTTGCCCTTGGGCTTGATTTTGAAAGAAAAATACATTGGGCTCAAGAACTTGGTTGATTCAGCCTTGGCCATCACATGCGATGCTGCGCCCAATGAAGTCTGTGCTGGATGTGATGGGACTGCAGTTTTATGCGACAAACTGGGCCCTTTGGCATGAAGATTCCTATCTTTCAAACGAAGAAAAACAGTCATGACAAAGATCGGACTGTCATTTCTCTAAGTCTTTTCGACTCATCCTGGGTCTTTTTTGTCGGTTGAAATTAATTTCTCAAGCGTTTAATTATTTCAACTCGGTCTAACGCTTCTTATCCCCCATTTTTTGTCCGATGGTATGTCCGTTGTGTTGTGTAATTTTCAGGAGAGAGAAAGAGGGGAGAGAGTATGTGAGAGAGGGAAAGAGAGAGACAAAAAGAGAGAGGGAGAGAGTGTGCGTCTGTGAGGGAGAGAAAAAGAGAGAAAAAAGAGAGAAACACACACACACACACACACACACACACACACACACACACA
>NW_004797602.1:779722-781061 GCF_000002075.1 Aplysia californica
GGGGGCTTTTAAATATATTTTAGAAAGCAATTTGTCCAAGAAAAAACGCACTCGATGTCAAGTAGATCTAGGCTTTTGCGTGGGTGGCTTCTGATGAGTGACATTTGATACCCAGCTTCAAATCTCTCCCTACAGTAACGTCCACGAATCTCGATCATGAAAATCACGAATTCTCGCTATCTCGAACGTAATGGTCGGTCCCGTTTCAGTCACTATGTTTTCTTTGGATTGACCTCATGGCGTCCCTGAACACTCAGAACAAGCAACACTTGAATTTCGAACAAATCGTTTTCGCATTCTCAACTAAAGATCCAGCTTTACAGCCTTTCTGGCCGCGGATAGGTGTTTCTTTATTTTATTGTTACAGCCAAAACGTGGTCCTTATCTCACCTCGAGAGGCTGAAGGAAGGGGGGACGGGGAAGGGGGTTGGGGAGTGATGCTGACCACACCGAATGACTGACTTGCCACGCGTGCATTCATGCTGTGGGATGAGCGCGGTGCGGGTGGCAAAAGGCGTAACTTTTTGTAAGTCAATGAAATGACTGGAGAGAAAATGGAATGACGTAGGAGTCGGCAGTGCACGCGTGAGATTTCTGCTTTCCACTTTCATTCATCTTTTTGCCTTCACACCGTCAACACGTTCATCTTTTTTGTGACTCGCTAAAAATTAAATAATGCATAGCATTTATACAGTAAATATTAAAATTTTAAAAACTTTTTTTTTTTTTTTTTTACTGTGCCTGATCTAATAGGCAGAACCGTTTTATTTTGAACTTTTTTTTAACGATAAGACTAGATCTAGACGGGTAAAGACCAGGAAGAGTTTCTAATATATTATTATTATTATACCCGACGTTAAAGAATGCGATTGTCGTAGATTCGTCGAACTCGGACAGCTCATACTACAGGCTTGTATTGTACAAACTAATATTGCAGTGACTCGTGAATGAGTTTACTTTACTTACTTTTACTTTTTTCTTTCGCTTGTAACCGGGTGTCGTGGGAAGATACAGGCGTCTGTCTGAGGAAAGGCGCGTGGCCTGTAGGAGGGACATCCCGTGACCTCTGTCGAGGGTGCCTGACTGCTATAGATTCTCTCCAGCGTCTCCTTGGTCTTCTTCTTGCTCTCAAGCCAGAATTTTTTATGTTATATTATGCCCTCAGAGCTTGTTGGTTTGAGGGCTTCCGGGTGAGGGGTCCGAACCACTTGATCTTTTGTTTTTCAGTGTGTGGTAGGACTGGTGTTGCTCCTACAGTGTCCCTTATGATTTCATTTTTTACTGTATTAGCGAATAGAGAATACTGCTGTTGAATACTCTTTTAACTGACTTGGAAAGG
>NW_004797602.1:783696-786274 GCF_000002075.1 Aplysia californica
CAATGCCTCCCCCCTTCTCCCATTTTCCACCCAGTAGCTATGGCAATACACTGCTCTGTTCTCTTATATCATAGGTTAGAATCTTTAAGTATTTAATGTACAGTTTTGGGGAAAAGTCTACTAAAGCTTTCGATCTGGAACTTAATTACTAGACCTACCACACTCATTCGGGATCTTCACTTTCTGTTGGGACATTGATAGGTGGCCCTGACGTCATTCGAAACTGAAGTCTTTAACTTGTTTTACTTCTTTTTAAATTTTTGAATTGATTGATTTATTTATTCATTAAGTTTTGGAGGGGAAGGGGAGAGAGGCTGAAGTTAACTTTTGCCGCTGGTAGTTTAAGGGTAATCAAGTGTAGGTTCGTCCTTCCTTCCTGTCAAACTACTATCATCCTTCTCTCTCTTCCTTTTCTTTGTGTGTTACTCTCAATCGACATTTGTATGCCCTAAGTGTGTTACAAATACCGTAACATCCGTACTAAAACTAAACTTTTATCCAGCTTTGATAGACAGGAGGAGCAAACAAAGTTGGCTACCATAATCATATTACAGGTCTAAGACATTTAAGTGTTCAGCACAGCTGGATTTCCAACTCCAAGCTGGAACGTACATGGTCGTATCCATAAGCCTCTTCTTAATCAGAGACAGGTACTACTGTTCTAGAAGCAACTTTTACGTTGAATGTTTCCATGTGGATACATAACATACTAATGGCGTCTATGGTGCAATGTTCTTCTTCTTCTTCTCGATCGCATCACACTTGAAGTCTGGTATCTGTCATAAATTGGGCCGTCCTGCTCAGTCCATCTGTCGGCTCGTATAGCTTCTCTTGTAGTGTCAGTAAGGTTGGCCACGTTTCCTGTCTCATGGCCCTGCGTGTCTTGCAGTGCTGAAGGATGTGTTCAACAGTTTGGTCCGCCTCTCCCCACTGGCATTTTGGTGATTGTACTAGATCTAGTTTAAAACATCTGTACATATGTTGTCACAGTCTTGTGTGTTGTGTTCTTAGTCGGAAGATAATCTCTTGTTCTTGGCGGGACAGCTCACTGTAGCTATCTGGTGTCTGTGGTGCTTTAAATATTGTATTTATAATAGTTTTTATTTCTGTGTAGTTGACACTGTTGTCTGGCTGCTCTTTCTGTGCTCCTAGTTTGGCCATCCTGTCTGCCTGCTCATTTCCCAGGACGCCACAGTGTGAAGGAATCGACTGCAGCATGATCCTCAGACAGGGAATGTCCTCGATTACTTTTCGGAGCCTTGGTAGTTTGCCGGCAGTGATTGCCTGCAGTACTGACATGGCATCAGTTAGGAATACTACTTGGCTTTGAAGGTCTACCACATTCTTGATGATGTTTGCTGCATGTATTAGAGCCATCCGTCTCTGCCCTGTAGTTTGTACAATGTCGCCCTGTTGGGACTGCCTCTGCTTGTCGTCGTCCATTTGGGAACTGTACGTACATTCCGGCTCCTCCTCTTTTCAGAGCATCAGTGGCAGATCCGTCCGAATAGGTCCCTATCCATGCTTCTCATGGGTATCTTTCTTCAAGCATGGACAGGGTGAGGGACTTCTTGCTCAGGTCGCTGTGGTCATCTTTTGTGGTGAACATAAGAATGGACGTGTGTATAATTATGTTTGTGTTTTTCTTTTCTCATGATGGTGCCTCTGGGGTATGGTTCAGCATATTCACTGTGGCTGGTAGATGGGCGACGATCCCCGACACGGCGGGTCCCAGGTGGCGGATAGGGAACGGCCACTGTAATGGAGGTTAGCTGTGAATATGTTGAATAAGCAGCCCCGGACCAACTGGTTATGCTCTTACCAGGACGGGGTGACGTGGTAGGTGGCACTACCACGTCATTAAATGCCCTAGGATCCCGCTGACGGGAGCATCATGCGGAAAAGGACCGCATTAAGTCCTGTCTACGGGTGGAATCCGGTAACAATTCATCCCTGAGCTCCCAGGGTAGGTCCTAGGACCTGGAGCTGGAGTGCTGAAATTGGAGGTATTGGGCCGCAAGGCGCACTCTAGAGAACCACAATACCACGTAATACTGCACAAAAAATGACACTTGAAGTTGGTGCAATGTTTATACTCTTCTATTAACGCTAAATGCCCTGAGTTTGAATCCCGCTTTGGGAAGTCTGTTTTACTCAGTATCTGCGTATTTCTGTTGACATGCCTATATCCCACTCAGCCTGAGATAGACCTGACAATCAGGACCGAATCAACCAACTTACCATATGGCCTGCATTAAGTCGATGCGAGCGTAAAATATTTATGGCTATATATATCCTATTGTAAGTATAGTTTTCACAAAGGAGGGACCGTTTTTGCCTCGCAGCAGTCAATACTGGCGAATCAAAATAATTGGAACAAGTTGATTCGACTCACCTTTCGCCCAAGCTACCGTTTTGTTATACGCAATTATTCCTATATTTAGCCTATTTATTTCACGTAAACGACGCATGCCTGCTTGCATATTATTTTTTACTTCTTCTTCTTCTTCTTTTTCTTCTTCTTTTTCTTCTTCTTCTTCTTCTTCTTCTTCTTCTTCTTCTTCTTCTTCTTCTTCTT
>NW_004797602.1:789776-790887 GCF_000002075.1 Aplysia californica
AGTCTGTCGGTCTGTCTGTCTGTCTGTCTGTCTGTCTCTCTCTCTCTCTCTCTCTCTCTCTCTCTCTCTCTCTCTCTCTCTCTCCGCTCTTGTGTTTTTTTAAGTTGCCAAAAACCTTTTCACTTACCTCATATGACTCGGTGATCAAAGTGCTCATAATACCTGCTTTTGGACACCTGTGGTGTGAGCCATCTGATCTGTATAGTATGACCTGCCGAAATGTAACGGTGACAGTGTAACAGATGTCTCGTTGTCAATTTGTCCTTGATGATGAAGATTCCCAGAGTAACAGGTCAGGCGTAAATAATGCGTGTCATTATTTTGGCATAGCGCTCAGAAATTGTATATCGTCAGCCGGTGTTCAGATAATGTACGAAGCCAAAAATTTGAAATCGGAGGTTGCTGTAGTAATAAAAGTTGTCGTGTATACCCAATAAAGTGGCCAGACTTTATAGATTTCATGAAAACGTTTATCCCCCCCCCCCTTGAAAAAGCTTTTAAAATTACAGTCTGTCTTACATGTAAGGCGCTCATACTCATATGACCGTATTATGCAGTTGCGAGCGCCGTAAAACTCGTACTAAACTAAAACTTACTTGTAAGATGTGGTAATATTCATGACATTTATATTCTATTCATAGACTCGTATTGTTCACACCTGAACACTTTCACCTGCCTTCACAATAACTCTCTTTTCACGCCTGCTCATTAAGGTTTTCAGTCTCATTCTAGCTACTGCAGTATACTGAGACAATATGTGTCAAAACTCGATGGAGTGTGGCGCTCGTCAATTTTTGAGCGTATAGAATTACTGGTATCGTCTTTATACGTGCTCATTTGTCTTGCTTTTGACACAAAAAATACCCATCTTTTACAATAGAAGTCGAGATATTTGGGACTAAAGGAGGTGGGGATCGCCTGGTGAGAGATAAAATTTATGAGACAATGGCCGCCAAAGTTTAATGACTTCTAGGGCTTGAGGGTCCTTGGAAATTACACGACATTTACATTTTTTGTGCCTTTGATAAACATTTTTCAGTAAAACCAACACAGAAATATGTTTGTATGTGGTCATAAAAGATGTTGAGCCCAAAAAGACCCCCCCCAAAAA
>NW_004797602.1:790987-791993 GCF_000002075.1 Aplysia californica
TAATAAAATTTACAAAATAATTTTAAACAAAAAAAAATTGCTTAACAGGCGGAAAGATACCGATTTCTTTGATTTCATTATTTTGACGAGCATCTGATTTCATCACAATGAAACAGGAGTGTTAGTATGATGTCTGTGGACAACGTGGTCGTGGGTTTCAACCTTATAGCAGTCATGGGTATTTGTAGAGATTTGTCTTCTCTGAATCCAAGAACATCTTCAGCACGATACCCGAGAAGAAACTCTGCCTCTTGATTAAGCTGATTTAGCATAGATGGCCATAGTGCCCATCACACCTTTTGTTTGTTTTGTTTTAGTAGAGGTTTTACGGGGCTCGCAACTGCACAAGGTCAAATGAGCGCCAAGGGGTGGATGTCAATAGAGAAGTCCTTACAGGGAATAAGACGTACTCTGCTCACTTATGTAGCTTTAACGGCACAAATAAAGTCTGCTTCGACTATCAAGACACCCCGGAAATAGCGGGTCACATGAGTGTGACAAACATACAGAAGAAGTAGAGGGGAAATGAAGATAGTAAGGATTAAGAAAGAAAAAGCTGCAGTTTTCTGTTGCAGTTCAGGCACAGCTATGAGCATGACATTGATGAATCGGCCCATTTACAATTACAATTCTACTGTGCATAAGAACATGGTTAATGCCCCCCCCCCTTTTGGGAATGGCCTAAAGACAATTCAGTCAGTAGCGCCGCCCCGGGGGATGCTTCATACCTTTAAAAAAAACTTATTGGATTATTTTTAATAGCTGTGAATATGTTAGATAATATTGTTAGTACAATGTATAGGGCCCATTAGTAGATTGAGCTTTGAGAATGTTTAAACCATTTATTGTTTAGGAAATATCTCTGAACTAGATAACTAGATCTAGCTCTGTTTGTGTGTATGTATGTGTGTGGGTATGTTTGTGTGTGTGCGCGCGTGTGTGTGTGCGCATGTGCCCATGTGTGTGTGTGTGTGTTTGTGTGTGTGTGTGTGTGTGTGTGTGTGTG
>NW_004797602.1:792489-793872 GCF_000002075.1 Aplysia californica
CTTATTGTGCTGCAAGGGCCGTAAAACTCTTACTAAAAAAACATTTTTCTTTTTGATGTCGATAGCTGCTGTGGGCGCTTGGCGGATGCTCGGGTGTTGTTTACTCCTTTTAATATCCCGTGAAACATCTATCGTCCTTATCTCTCCTTTTATTCGTGTTTGTTGTTCTCTTGTAACACCTCTAATCTTCGGGATCTGTATGACCTAATTGGGTTGCAAGTGCGGTAAAAACTCTTACTGATAAAACGATAGAAACTGTTATTTTTGTTTCTGTCACTGGGGTTTTTGAAAAATTGAAAGCTAGTGTTAATCAGCAACAAATATATTGTGTCTAAAGTCTTTTGCTAGTTCTGAACGTGGAGTTAAATTGGTTCCCTGTATGCCCACATACCAATCCAGGAGATATGAACCCTCTATGTGTGTGTTTCCACGGCTGCAGTCTCTTGGGATTGCTATAGTTTCCATTTATGTCTGAATCGGCGATGAGCACTAAGAGCTTTCTGCACCTCAGAATTGTGAAAAGGTTGGAATGTACTCTCAACTTCTTTTTTCTTTGGATACGATATTTATGGGTATAACAGTTTTAACGCCTTTTTCGTAATCGCCAAGGCCTCAAAATGTGCACCCCTTTCTCCTGTGAGATTAAGCCAAAAAATATAGCGCTCTGAGCGCTTCTAATTGAGCCTAATAAAAATATTTTTCCTGTTGTAGATTCAATGACTGAGCTGCAAGGATTCGGTGGGTTTAAAAAAATAGAAATGTATAAAGCAACGACAATTGTTGCAAGAGATGAGGTTATGTTCAATAAAACATATTATAGGATTATGATTGCTCCCCTTTTTCAAGATAGAACTTTTGTGGCAACTACCGCCCTCCCCCCTTCCTCCAAAAAAAAAGAAAAAAACTAAACATATTTTATGAGCCTAGGAGACGAACGGTGACAACCTCTGAGCAGCTGTGTTTAACAACGTAAATAATGTGACTATTTCGCCGTCTGTTCCTGTCCCCTTTTCTATGGGCGTTAGGTCCTCTCTCTTTCTCTCTCTCTCGGCTGCCAGATCCCGTGCTCTAATACCGTTAGATGGACGCTACTACCAGGGCCGCTGATGAGCAAACATGCGTGTTGGGAGGGCTCCTGTTGGACCACTCGGTGTGCTGTGGACATTTGATGCAACCACACGCCCCAGTACGGGCGTGATGAGAGACGAGGGAGGACCCTCTCACACCCGATCAGACTTTCCCAGGGGAGGACTGAGATTGGATGAAAAAAAAAAAAAAAAAAAAAAAAAAAAAAGAACTCTACCAGCTTCCTGGGATGGGCTTCACATGAGGATGAGGGTGTGGGTGTCGGGTGGTGGAGTTGATGGGGGCGTTAATTTCATT
>NW_004797602.1:796815-798523 GCF_000002075.1 Aplysia californica
TGGCCCAAAGAAGCGGGGTGACCAGCCAACCTCGTATGATAAAGAGCAGTTGTTGCCGACTTGGGCGTTATCCCTCACTAGTGGGTGATTTGGTATTTTTGGTGGGCGGTGGGGATCATTCGTGTAGGGACAGGCGTTACATCATGCCCTGTTTGAAAATATGGCACGTAGGTCGTGGGTAGTACGAAAATGTTAGCCTCTTAAAAGTTAAAGGTTGCAAAAGTGGGTGCTGGGTATTTTTAAAAAAACGTTGCTTAAGCACTGATCTAGATTCTGTAGATGGTGGTAAAAAACAACAACTTTGCAATCTCTACAAACGTACCTGCTGTAAAATGCACAAGCTGGCTGGAAGTTTTAAGTAGAAGGCTACAAATCAAACCCCGAGAACCCTCTGAACAGGATTCTGTATAAAGAACGTTACGTTTGCATTGGGCTAGAAGATTAAATTCCTTCGCGGTTGGGCTGAGTGAATGCAGTTTTACCTTACATCGAATCTCAATTAAAAATATATGTTCGTTATTGTATACGACGGAGGAAAAATGCATTACGTCTTCTGAAGACAAGAAAAATCGAACTCTTCAGACTCCTAAGCCACACCGCCTTGGAGCAGTGTGAATCGGCCTTTATCTTGGTCGCTGAGAAAAAAGGCTAGTTACCGAACATACTGGAATGGCGTTAAACTAAAGTGATTTGTGACGCAACCAATTCGTGCTTCTGTCGTTCTTTTAAGCAGCCCAGAACGCTTTCAAATGTTAATGTCATTCTCACACATCATCATACCACCACCTCCGTTTCTCTCCACCCCACCCCACCCCACCCCAGGTCAACCCAACCCTCCCTTTCCCTCCCCCAAATCTATGCCCTCTTTCATTTTTCCAATTTTTTCTTTTCACTTTAACCCTCTCACTCTCCCTTCTTCATCTCTCCATTCGCTCACTCCCTTACAGTAATAATTGACAACTAGGCCTATTATTTCCGGATCAATAGCCGTTCGAAGCGCGTCAAGGTGGGGGTGTGACTACTGATCCGGCAATGGAAAAACGTTGGCCCAAGATGGTTGATATAGTAACTTTTAATAAGGTCTTTTCATAACCGAAATGCCTTATATAACGCATGTAGACTACAAGTTAAAAGGGAACAAACGCAGAGATCCTTATGTGAAAATGCTGGTTTACTTTCTGGAGCTTGAGTGAATGACGATGTAGTAATATGTGGCTTGTCGATCCCGGGATAAGAAAATTACTCCATTTGTTACAGTAACAGAGATAGAATTAAGAAGTCTTTGGACACACAAGTCGGGCAGTGTTTGGCCCAGTGTTTTGGTGCCTTTTGGTGAGATTAGGGGAGAGAGCGGTTTTTTCTTTGAGACTAGGAAATGTGCCAGAGAGAGTTTTGGGTATTAAGGGTTGATGTTAGCCGAGAAAAAAAAAGTATGGGGGGGGGTAGGGTAAGCACATGTTCATGTGTGTGTACATGTGTTTGTATGTATGTTGCAAGTGTGTGTTTATATGTTTGTGTGTGAGCGGAGAGGGAGAAAGGGACAGACAGATAGACATACAGACAGACCTATATACAGTCAGACAGACAGACAAACAGACAAACAGAAGTACAGGCAGACAGGCAGACAGGCTTCTTCTTCTTCTTCTTCTTCATCTTCTCCTCCTCTTCCTCCTCCTCCTCCTCCTCCTCCTCCTCCTCCTCCTCCTCC
>NW_004797602.1:799024-800135 GCF_000002075.1 Aplysia californica
CTTCTCCTTCTCCTTCTCCTTCTCCTTCTCCTTCTCCTTCTCCTTCTCCTTCTCCTTCTTCTTCTTCTTCTTCGTATCAAACTGGGCAGTCGTGCTTAGAACCTCTGTTGTCCAGCATAGCTTCTCCTGCGGTGTTATGGTGTTGGCCACGTTACATGACTAAGGAAAATATTGAGAAAAACTGAAAGGGTTTCTTTTTGAGCAGAACAAGCCGTTCTTTGAGAGTCTGCCATGTGAGTACTTCGCAGCTGAAGACTCAGGTCACAACATAGTCATTGATTCTAACATGACATTGATTTTTACCAAACTTTTTTTGCCGTGCACTTTGACAATGCTCCTCTGAGTAATTTTTTAAAAATGATGTCTTCACTTCTCCTATGTGTAATGCAATATTGTAGGTCAGAACACTATCACGAGAATGAAACTACCCAAATTATAAGAGGCGGGCCGCATTTTGATCGAAACTCACGGGTTCACAAAGCCTTTTCAGAAGCTGCATTTGTCTCTTTCTAATTAATACTTTTTGATTGCGAGCAGTCCTTATCAGGTTCTTTCAGCGCTGCCTAATTCGACTTTATTCTTTCCGTGAAATTATAATACACATGTTCTAATGTATAAAACATACTCAGCCCGTGTTGGCCCTGGCAGCCGTATTCGAAGCAACTTCTAATTCGAAGTTATCTTTGAAACTTTCAGAATTTCTCAAAAAATAATTTTGGCAGACTGCTATGTAAAGCGTAAAGAGTAAATTTCCTCTTTGGAAAGTGGTGGCACAGAGTTCCCCATGTCGTATTGATACGATAATAAAACACGACGTACAGATAGGGTTAATGATCCTAAATTGTGTCGATGGGAGCATAATAAAGCACATACAATTACCATCCTACTTACAGTCTTGGCCCAAGTAGAGGGGGAATGTAGGTCCTTGTTTATAAAACATGTACATATATCCAATCATTCAATATAGGTTTCAACTGTAAAATGAAAGTGGGAAGAAAAATACGCTAGCATAGCATCTTTTATTCTACTGTTATTTTTGTGAGTGAAAATGTGTGTCTGCGGTGTGCTTTAGAGAGTAAGAGAGAGAAAGAGAGAGAGAGAGAGAGAGAGA
>NW_004797602.1:802728-807648 GCF_000002075.1 Aplysia californica
TAGATAGATAGATAGATAGATAGATAGATAGATAGATAGATAGATAGATAGATAGGATAGGATAGAACAGATTGTTCTAACGTGGTTATTCCACATTTGAAATCCTAACGGCGTCAAAAACCCTGGACAACCTTAGCATTAACTCAAAACCCTCACACTGGGCCTCTATATCTTCATATATAATAATATACAGCAACAATAGAAACTTTCCAGTTTGATTTTTGTAACTGTGCTCCTATTCATGTGAGTTAGGGAGCGAAATTTCACACATCATTCACCATGTATCCAACGGTGACTCCGCGAAAGAATAACTGGAATGCTCCAAAATGGACTAACGTAGCTCAGAACATGCTTCCATACTCCAACCCTACCATCAATAGCCTCAGAGACAGGTAAGAACTGGAGTAACACCTGATCTCAACAGACCCAGACCAGATAGGTCATAGGTCACTACTGCCCAAGAAGACAGATAGATACTGCTCTGGCATCTTCAAGATCGCTTTCTCACAACGACCAACTCTGTACGTTGATTCATACTAAACCTAGAATAGTTATCTGCGACGGAGCGTCGTTTAAAAACCTTCGGACTTCGATCGAGATGGCCCCATAATGGTCAGCCTTTTTCCACCTTACCAACGATAAGTACGCTTGAACTGGGCAAACCGTCACATTATTTTAGCAACCTTTTTTCCACTGGGGTGGAGGATTTTTTCCTCAGGCGAGTCGCGATGTTGCTAGAGTCTCATTGACGGCCGCTTGGGAGTTTAAAGTCGTCAGGGAGAGAAACTAGCAGACTGTGCCTACTTGAAATAGAGAGATGGGGCTGTGGCAGTGTGACGGTATGGGGTAGTATATTTTCCAACCACAGAACCGAGCTGCACATTTTCTATGCTACAGTCAACGCTAACGAGTACCAGAATGTTCTCCCTTCGTACTTGGTTCCCTTCTCTCAAACCCATAGACGTATGCACACAAGGTAATGCTCACCCACATGCTGCTAATGTAGACATACAGTACCCACAGCAGCAAAATGAGAATGTTTTTTCATTGCCAGCCTTCTCACCAGACCTAATAATTATGACCTATAGAGCACAGAACAGGTCCTGTCGTGAGATCAGTTGGGGAGAAGGGTTTGCGCTCGAAATGACATCAAAACTGTACAACGACTGGGACGACAAGCAGGGGTTTAAGAATGGAATGAACTACCACAACAGTCAATTCGAGCACAGATTCGTTCGGTGCGCAGAAGATGTCAAGCTTATGTCGCTGCAAGGGGCTGCCATACCCGTTACTGGGGTGAAATTTGGAAACCAAGGGGGTACCAGTTTTGTGCTTAACACTGTTACCGTGAGGGCCATGATCAAGAAACAAACACTTCTTGAAATACAATATGTATTTTGAAATATGCTTGTGTCGATTTTTACAGGTTGAATAATAAGCAATGTAGACTTTTTCCAAGAGAAATGTTTGTAATGCTGTTGTACATACTTATATAATATTTTACTACTGCTACTACTACTACTACTACTACTACTACTACTACTACTACTACTACTACTACTACTACTACTACTACTACTACTACTACTACTACTACTACTACTACTTCTACTACAACTACTGCTGCTGCTGCTGCTGCTGCCGCTGCTGCTGCTGCTGTTGCTGCTGCTGCTGTTGCTGCTGCTGCTGCTGCTGCTGCTGCTGCTGAACAGCATTTGTATAGGGCAGATTCCAGATCGACAGAAAGCTCTACGTGCCTCATACTATATTATATCCGCAGCAGATCCCCAGAAACAAGTAGACTATCGACACCACATAATAGGCCTAATAATAATAATGATAATAATAATAATGATAGGCTAATAACAATAATAGTAATGATGATAACAACACTACTACCATCACTACTAATACTAATGATAACGATGCCAATGATATATTATTATTATTATTGTTGTTGTTGTTGTTATAATACACATCGTCCGTTTGTTACCACACAGGACTGGCTCCGATAATTTCCCCGAGTCTACTTTTTGACCTTCCACCGTAATAATACCCCGTCAGCTGTTGCGTAGCATTAATTAAGTTGACGTGTTTTTCTCAGCCCAATCAAAGGAGCCAACCGCAGCGAGTTATGGAGCGTGACTGGAGGGCGCATTGATAATCAATGTGCTGCTGTATGCTAAAGAAATACAGTCGACCTGTGTAAAACGGTCACCCAATGTCAAGGTGGAAAGTGGCCGTGTTAGGCAGGACTTATCAAAATGAAGAAAACAAACCATTTCCTTCTAAGGTCCAAACCGGGGCTGATACCAGGCTAAGGACTGCCGCGAGGCGAATTCAATAGGGTTTTGTTTTCTTTTGAAAAATAAAGGGGGGAGGGGGCAATGTAAAACGGTTTTGTTGTTGTTGTTGTTGTTGTTGTTGTTGTTGTTGTTGTTGTTGTTGTTGTTGTTGTTGAAATAGACCTACGTAAAACAATGAAGACCAAGTTCCATATATGGTAAACCAAACACACGGGTCGCCACCACTCGAAGAACGAGCGACACTTCTGTCGTAAGTTCACGTTAACATCCATCGTTACTTTGTTACAGATCAGGTAAACAAAAAACAAAACTGTGACCAGTCACCTCACATACAATTTGGGCCTATGAGTTGTGGGCGGGGTTTATAGGTTATGATGTATCAAGCGCTTCCCTCATCAGCAGTTGAAAAATTATTGTTAGCCTACACATTGGTCAAGAGTCGACTAACAATAGTGACAGGTGAATAGATTATGACAAAGTGTCGGGTGATGCGAGACCACGCTTGGCCGTCTTAGGCAGGTAAAATTGAATGTGGGTTGATAAAATAAGGTGGCCACGGCGGCGTTGGACAGGTGACTGTTTTACATAGTTAAATTATACAGAAAAAATGCAAGGGGGGAATGGAAAGTGGCCGTTTGTACAGGTGGTAGTATTATACAAGCGGCCGTCATGGCAGGTTCGACTGTAGTTGAACGCATTTGAATATTATGTGGTTCCCAATCACACAAGAAGAAGAAGAAGAAGAAGAAGAAGAAGAAGAAGAAGAAGAAGAAGAAGAAGCACGACTGTGCTGTAGATCAATGAATTCTGGCGTTGCTCTAGGGGTGCATATAGGTTTCACATTAAAATTCACACTACTACCGCCTGATTGTCTACCTTCCCGAAGCCTGCTGTGTTTCATCATGACGTTGGGTGGGAGGATCTGACTGATGCTTTGAACCATGCCGTGCGCCCCGGAGTAGCAGTCACCAGGCACGTAACCATAGTTTGGCACTACACTCGATCCGTTGCAATGTATCAATGGAGTCCTCGAGCCGTGATCGATACGAGTGCTCCCGTGATGATAGCCTCTCATCACACTGGAGTAGAGTGGAGTGGGGCGGGGCGGGTGGGGGTGGGGGATGGAAGTGGTAAGGAGAGATCTAGGAGGTGGGAGGGGGGAGGTGAGGGGGTAGAGGGGGGGGGGGTTGGTTACAAGCGTGGAGTAGAGTTAGCGTCGTTGTTGTTGCTAGTGCTGCTGCTGCTGATGCTCTTGATGTTGGCGATTGTTTTTGTTGTTGTTGTTGTTGTTATTGTTGTTGCTGTTGTTGTTGTTGCTGTTTGCTGTTGCTGTTGTTGGCGCTGTTATCGTTGATAGTGATGATGTTTTTGTTGTTGATGATAATGATGGTGTTCTTGTTGTTGATGATAATGATGACGTTTTTGTTGTTGATTTTGCTGTTTTTGCCTCAGCTCTTTGTTGGTGTAATTAATAAGTTGCGGCTATTGCTGCAGCTACTGTTGTTGTTGTTGTTGTTGTTGCTGTTGTTGTAGTTGTTGTTCTGTGTTGTGGTCGATGCTGCTTTTGGTGTCATTATTTGTATTATAGCTGCTTCTGTTATCGCTAGTGCTTTCATTGTTTGTTTGTTTTTCTTTTGTTTGTCTCCTGTCAGACGTTCTGTTTGCTTCGTTCATTCTTTTAAAGTTAAAGTAAAAACAAACCACATCAACGAAAGAACAGTTATCGTGGGATTTAGAAGGGAAAAAAGCATAGAAAAGGAACTGCCACCCTCCAGCAACTGCAGCCGGTATAAAGGAACGTGTCATTTTCCGGGTGTGGGACAGGCCATGGATAACACCGTGTGGAAATACAGTGCCATGATAAATCGAGTTTCGAGTCATAACAGTTATATTATCTAACCGAGACGGCAGACGAAGAGTGGCCGAACTGTTTGTTCACAGCCTTGCCTGATCGAGTATAGCCTGTTGGTGGTTGGCGGGTGGTTTAGAGTGGTTATATTCTTCTTTCTTATCAAACATTAATTTTGTCGGCCTCATTTCTTCTCCTTTTTGTGTTTGCTACTCTCTTGTAACACCTCTAATCTTAGCGCACTTACATAACCTTATTGTGTTGCTTAGTATCGTAAAACTCTTACTTAAAGAGTTAAGCCTGAACCTTCTTCCCTATCAAACATCTATCCCCCTTCTCTCTCCTTCTTCTATTTTGTGTTTGTTGCTCTCTTGTAACATCTCTTATCTACGACACGTATATGACCTAATTGTGTTGCAATTGCCGTAAAACTTTCTCTGAAACTAATACAAATTTGCACTAAAACAAACAAAAGCCCGACAAGAATAACACTGAGAGTAGGAACAGATGTGACCACTCCACCTGCCTCTCACCTGGAAATACTTTCAGACCACTTGACTCTCCATGATATTTTTAGCGACGATTAACTAATTAGCATAATGCTACGCTGAGCGGGCACGTGTTTGCATATATGCATGTATGGGAAAGCGAATGTATGTATGTATGTTTGTATGTATGTGTGCGTGTGTGAGAGTGTGGGTGGGTGGGTAGATGGATGGATGGATGGATGGATGGATGGATGGATGGATGGATGGATGGATGGAT
>NW_004797602.1:808736-810280 GCF_000002075.1 Aplysia californica
TGTGTGAGGATAATAAGGGTCCAAGTTAACTTTTTTCTGAATTATGATAATTGTATAGGATATTTTCAACGTACAGGGTTTCCAAGACATTGCACTACCTTAGAATTACAAAGTTCTATCTGATATTTTTGGCTGTTTTGAATTACTAAGACCATCAGGGCAGAAACCAAATGTTCTGTCTGCTCTACAAAATTGTAAGATTATTTGGAGTCGTTATCAATTTCTGAGAACTAGCTACTGAGCATTTAGAACTTAGTAATATCATCAATATTGCCTTTCGTAGGGCCAGCTGAAGGCCGGCGAGACGTTTGTCTTGTTACTATTACCGCCTGAATCACAAACACATTTCAACACGCATTGATCTTCGTGTCCTCTTCTCATCAAACACATTCTTATAACTTCCCATCTAGTTTTAGTAAGTGGTTGGCGGGCGCTCTAGTGTGTTTGCTTCTTCTTCCTATCAAACATCTTCGAGTATAGTCTTCATCCCTCCTCATTCTTTTCTTTAAATGTGGGTGGTTAGTGGGTGCTCTGGTGTGGTTTGCTTCTTCTTTCCTATCAAACATCTATCCTCCTTATCTCTCCTCCTTCTTATATGTGTTTGTTACTCTCTTGTAATCTAATCTTCGGCACTTATATGACCTTATTGTGTTGCAAGTGCCGTAAAACTCTTACTAAAACTTTAAAAAATACTTTTCTTTAAATGTTACTCTCTAGCAGCACCTTTAATCTTCGGAAGCTAGAACTATATGATCTATTTATTGCGCACGTACCGTAAAAATCTTACTACAGCTAAAAGAAAATGTCCTCTCTTCGCATTTCAGCTATCTACCCAAAGGGAACTGAACATTGTCATCACACCTTACTGAATCTTCTTATACGCTGTGTTATCAGCCAAAGCAGCTATGAAAACCACGAAACTGTGGAGCTTGATTATATTATAACTTTCAAGGCCACTTCAACATGGCCGTGGCATTACAAGGTATGAACGAGGGTAAGATGACATTGGTGTGACCGAAGTGCTGACTATTGTGAAATGTAGGCGACCGCGTGACATTTTCAGTGGTTCATAAAGTATTTAAAACCCTCTCTCTGATTATGCTGGCATAACACCAAAGACATTTGCAATGATAATATTGACGTTTTTATAAGTCTGCAAGCTTTATTGGATAATGCCTTTGTAGCATCAACAATACTGCACACGTGTGCATAATTAGCTGATCTGTGCTTCCGACTAAGACCTCTATTTAATGACTATTTCCATTTCAAATTATCCCTCGCAGTCACAGTGCACTTACTACTTCTTCGGCTCACAGACCGTGAATTATGGACCACATGTGTCGGAGAAAAATGGGAAATTTGAGCCCATCGAAGGAGAACATTTTAACAGCTACGGATTAATTTTTATAAGATTTCATAATACGTGTGAGAGTTTCATGTATCTCTTAAGGATGTTGAATGAAATGGGGAGGTTAAATTCAACGTTAAACAATGGGTAACAATGTTATTTTTTCGTTTGTTTTGTTTCTTTTTTCGGGGGGGGG
>NW_004797602.1:810380-812190 GCF_000002075.1 Aplysia californica
GGGGGGGGGTGATTGTCTCGTGGAAGATACTACATGTAAATGTTTTAAGACCATACACGTAGAATAAAGTGAATGTATTATTTTTATAAATTTGCTTGAATATTTTTATAGAAAATGTGTATATGCATGTATATGTGTCTGTGAGCATGTGTGCTCAAACCCGTGTGAGAATATACATGCATGTGTGTTTGTAAAGTAAAGATATAGCAACAGAGGAAAAGAGAAAGACAGGCAGACTGACAGACAGACAGAGAGGCAAGGGAAGAAAGGGTATGATAATCATATAGCTATTTGAGAAGCTATACTTAAAATAAAGGTGCCAGAATATATTATTGCGAGATCGCGTGTAAGCGTGTGCCGCCAAGGGACCGGGTATAAAGTGGAAAAAGAGGAGGGGGGGGGGGATAGAAAAGGGAAAGAGTGTTGGAAAAGATGGCCGTATACTCTACTGAGAGAAAACTTGGAATTCCGCTTCGCTTCCTGAATCAGTAATAAAATGTCCGCTTTCTAAATCAGAAGTTGAGTTTTTTCACGAGAGTGACAAGTGAAATCGCTCCGTTATGAAGTACGCACACCAAAAAGGCACAATGGGTTAATGTTGCGTGCTCGTGAAATGGTGTCACCGTAACGTAATGACAAGGCAGAGTCCCCTGAGCTCTTTGAAGCGAAAGTCGGTACCCTAGTGACCTGGTGACTTGTGGCATCAAAGTCTGTCTTGCATTCCGACAAACACGCTGATGAACAAATGGGCATTAAAATTGTATGCCTCACTGGATCGGAAGGAAGACGGGATCAATGGATGAACAGTGAGCAGCGAGATGATGAGTTGTTGAATAGATAGATGAAGAGGCTGAGGACAAAGAGGCAATGGGGTGTGAGGATGGATTGGTGTTAGATATATAGGCTGGAAGACAGTGATTATGGGTGAGGTCTAGAGTAGATTGGAGTTCTGCCGACAGATAAACTGGCCGACAGGGAAAGAGCGGATGTAAGTGGTCAGGCAGTGAGTCCTTGTTATAAGAAGTGCCTGAAGAAGCTGTCAGGCTATGAAAGAGTGGAACGAGCAAACAGACCGGCAGACATATGTGCATACAGATTTAATGACGAACGGGGAGGCCATTGTCTGTCGAGGATGTAGGAAACCAGACAGGTTAGCACACACAGAAAGTGGACAGGCTTATTTATAATAAAGGTACATGTAAAAAGAGACGGGGTCGACAATACGGGTAGACAGGGATAATAAAAAAAACGACGATGATGTGCTCGTTGAATAAACAAAAGGGGGCTTCCTGTCTATGAGGCAATTGTACAGGATTCAAACAGACATATAAGCAGATCGACTGCCGTATAGACAATGATGTAGTGGGACACAGGAGAGGTTGAGTGGAGGATTGACTCACTATAACATAGGGAGTGGGTTGATCAATTTTTCACCACCTACATTGATCCTATTGATTTGTCGTGAGGATGAGATAAAACGCTCGCCCTGTCTCTGTTGGTTTTTGCTGGGCTGGTATTGTCTTGGTACTGGTAGTTAAGATGGTTGTGGGGGTGTGTTGAATGTGGAAAGAGGCGAAGGTTTGGGGCTGGGTGAGTTTTTAAAGGGGTATGTGTGTGGTTGACAGTGGTTTGCTTCTTCTTTCCTATTAAACATCTATCGAGGTTAACTTTCCTTCTTCTTTTCTTTGTACATTAGTCTCTCCAGTAACACTAAAGATAGTACACCCTACCGAAGGGGATACTATCTTTGGTAACACTTCTGATCTTCTTCACTTATGTGACCTGTATATATATATACTTATATATAATG
>NW_004797602.1:812795-813903 GCF_000002075.1 Aplysia californica
ACGGACGGACAGACAGACAGACAGACAGACAGACAGACAGACGGACGGACGGACGGACGGACGGACGGACGGACAGAGACAGAGAGATGGAGACTGAGAAAAAGAGACAGACAGACAGGCAAATAGAAAGACGGACCGACGAACCGACGGATAGGCAGACCGAGATCCAGAGAGACGAACAGAGAGACAGATAGACAGGCGGAGAAACAGACAAACAGACAGACAGATAAACTAAAAATGTGCATGCCATTGTGTAGTTTGCTTTACATCATCTAGTACGAATGCCATGGCTGTGTCAAAATACAACAAACATTTACATTGCAAGGTTGTGAAATTATATGTAAAGTATGTGGCCCTGAAACAGGACAACTTTTGTAATTAGTAGTAATCCAAACCTCTCTTCCGCTTTGCCTAGCTTTGACACGTAGCATTCAAGTGTATCAGAGCATATCATTTCATGAGTCATCCTTGAATACTACGCCTCAATGGCACAATGTGATACAGATAAATATCGATGATTTGGCACTACTGTTATCATTGTCGCCAATAAGTATAAAAGGTATTTTAAAACGTTCCATTTTGGACCACTGCTGTGTTTTTTGGCGGTCGCTCTGGTGCGGTTTGCACTTCATTTCCTATGAAACATCTATCGTTATTAATTATCTGTCCCCTTTTTATTTTATTTTCTCTCTAGTAACACCTATAATCTTCGACATGTCTGTCCATGACGAAATTGTGTTTCAAGTACCTTAGAATTCTTACTAAAACTTTAAAAAGACCTTTCCTTATATGTTACTTATTTTATTTTTGTAAGAAATAAAGTAGAAAAACATCATGTTTGTGACAAACAGAATTCTTTAATTTGTGTGACTAAAAAAGGCTTAGATCAAATAGTTGAAGAGTGGGAAAAAATGCTTTCAGGAGCTTATGGCCAGCTCGAAAATCTTAAGCGACAGATTGCAGCAAGCAGACCTGGTAATAGTCAGAGAGACATGCTTAAAAACAGCTCTTTACAACAGAAACGCCACGCTTTTCACTACACTTCAGTATCTGTCTATCTATCTATCTATCTATCTATCTATCTATCTATCTATCTATCTATCTATCT
>NW_004797602.1:815455-816692 GCF_000002075.1 Aplysia californica
CTCTCTCTCTCTCTCTCTCCCCCCCTTTCTCTATCTGCCTGGTATATCTCTCCGTCACCCTCTCTCTCTTTCTCTCTCTCTCTCTTTCTCTCTCTCTCTCTCTCTCTCTCTCTCTCTCTGTTGGAATAAAAACTAATGAAGAACACCATCGTGATTATCCCACTTCTCTCACTTTGTGCCCGTCTTTTTCTCTCTTCCCTCTTTCTCTCTTTCTCTCTTTCTCTCTTTCTCTCTTTCTCTCTTTCTCTTTTTCTCTTGTGGCTGGACTCGCTATGAATATATCCATAATTCATAATATGTGCATAGGTATTCTTCATCGTGTTCTTATGCTTCGGTCTCTCCCTGCTCTCGTTGGCAGGCCCATGATGGTTGTCCGAGAATTATCATGATAATAATATACCTTAGAAGATCAACAACGGTCTGTTAATCACATGCACACACGCGAACGTATTTTTACCCTCTCTGACCTTGCCTTCACTAGAATAGCAGAAATATCATGATTTCTATACTCAAAAGAAATTAATGGTTATCTGTCTGCAACCGTTTAAATAAATATATAAATTAGATCGTAAATTAGTGTCCCCTTTCAACTAGCAAAATGGTGGTAAATTGCTGAAGAGTGATCCAAAAAGATTTTGATTGTATTCCCGGAGGAGCATTGAAAAAACTGGGAACTTGTATTGTGGGACGGAGAAAAGGTCGCTCTCGTCGCTGGCTCTTTCGTGTCGTGACAATGGGTGGCTGGAGGCTGCCACTTGTGATTGTCGGTATTACTTCTTTATTTTCTTTCTGTTATTTCTGTCTGACTGTTTTACCTTTTTACCGTTAAATGATCATTGCTGTGTCGATATGATATGCTTTACTCTTTAACTTTCCTTCCGTCCGTCTGTCTGTTCATTACCATTATTGTGACGATGTGCTTCTCTTCACTTACTCAAACAAACAACACAGCGTCGTGACTGAAAGGTGTCTGTGTGGTGTAGCGATAACATGCTTCGCAGTCACAAGCAGAAGACGAGAGTTCGATTCCCGTGTGCTGAGTTTATTTTTTAATCAAGGGTCTCCATCTACTCGTAGGGTTGTTGTGTCCCTCTTAGCCCGGCCTGTCTGTCAGGGTCGAAGCAGCCTGCTTGGTAAATGATAAGGTAAGATAAGATAAGATACATCTTTATTGTCCTGATCCTGGCACATTCGTTTGGTGTTTCACCACGTGTACACACACACACACACACACACA
>NW_004797602.1:816792-820586 GCF_000002075.1 Aplysia californica
TTTGTGGGAGAGAGAGAGAGAGAGAGAGAAAGAGGACGTGCATGTGTTTGTTTAGAGTTGTAACCGGTTTTATATTTGTTTTGAGGTTTGCTTGTCTCTTTGAGATGTCTATGGTGGTAATGTTTGATGGAAAGTACAATAACAGATAAACGCTATTGTGGTATAGCCACTGGCGTGCAAAACGTGTGAACAGGAACAACCTTTGCTCTTCCGCATGACATAATATAATCTTTTTGGCGGCAGGTTTTTCAGTTTTTACCCTAAAAAATTTAGCATTTCATAATAGGAGTTTATCTTTGATATTTTTAAACAGGACACGCGTTTGACTGCTCGATTACCCTTTTCTAAATTAACAGCTTGATATTTGGGGGAGGTGGATGCTGAAACAGCCTTTTATTATGGTACCCAAAAGCTACGACTCATAATTTATAATATTTCTGACCCTACCTTTTGCCATTTGTTGTAGCACGATGGACAGGGGAAATGACAGTAAAGGACAAAATACCTTTCTCTGGTATACACTCCCATTCCAGCTGATCGGCAGGTTGATTTATTTAATTTGTATGTCAGACTTTTAAACTCTCCACTCGAACCCTCGGACTATGGGTTAAACGCCCCTATTAGGGTGGCGTTGGTAGTCTAGTGGTTTGGCCACTAGACCCATAATCGTGAGATTGCTCGTTCGGGGGTTCGAGCCTCAGCTGGGTCCAATGTTGTGTCCTTGTGAAAGGCACTTTGCACAAATTCCCCATTTGGATCGTCCTTTTAGAGATAGACATTTAACTCAGAGGTCCCGCCTCTTAACTCACATAATAGTATTGATATGGTGTTAGACCTATACAATTTCGCCTTTTTTCCCCGCCATTATCAGCACTATCGGGTTACTTTAGAGGCACGTCATCCTAGTGTAATGTCCGACTACAATTGGACTGACAGAAATGGGCTGAGAGCCTTGAAAATTCCACAAAGCGACCCAAGTTCAAGAACGTCCGGTCTGGGGTTCGAACTGGGGCCTACTCTCCGTAGCCCAGCATGATACCAACTGAGCTAAAGGAGCGCCCTCGGAGTTTGCAAAGTGTCATATTTGCTAAAGATAAGGAAATTAGCAACCTGTGATCGCAGTACCCCTGGGGTGCTTTTTTATGCGTGTTTTCCCGAGCGTCAATCTTTGGCGCATCTGTGAGCTGTGCCGTTCACAAAAAAAGTCGGGAAAAAAAACATTTAAAAAAGCGGAGGTAATCACATCAACAGTGTTGGAATATCTGTATTAGCTAAGCACTTGTTGCTTTCCAAAGCAGCAGAAATGCGGTAAGCTTTTGATGAGTAAAATAGTTCGGGAAGGCTGAACGCTTAACTCTAAATAAAAATAAAGCTAAATTAATTTTGGGGCCTATTCAGAACGCAGCAAATGTTCTGCAATCAATATAACGAGTCAAGTTCCCACGTGTTCTAGCTCATATAAATATGTACCGAGGTAACTCATTTACATTCTTCACTGTTTGTCTAGAAATATTCGTGCAGCTGTTTTTATAATTTGGTTGACTGTTAATAAAATTTGCTTCAGTCACTCTTACCACTGGTGGTTTAATCCGCTAATATTGATTGGGTAACGTGAGCCAATAGATATCCAAAAGTGTAATTTCCCAGGTGAATTTGATAGTGTGGGCTTGGTTATATTCCACCGCTTGATCGACTCATGCAAATGAGGAGCCAAACGTTTTACTCAGAAGTAGATCATGGTCAAGTAGAAATTTAGACGGCACGCCATCACCTCATTTGGTACCTTGCAGGACTGCGATGCAGACAACTCCAAATTGTTTTGAAGATTTCTTTAAAATGTATTTTTGTTTTTCTGCAAGATTATTTTTTAATTGACCAGAATCTCAACTTTTACAACATTCTGCTACAAGGAGGAGGAGGTCATTTGTGTGTTTGTGTGTGTGTTTGTGTGTGTGTGTGTGTGTGTGTGTGTGTGTGTGTGTGTGTGTGTGTGTGTGTGAGACACAGAGAGAGAGAGAGAGAGAGACAGAGAGAGAGAGAGAGAGAAAGAGAGAGAGTGGGGGAGAGAACGATGGTTGAGTGCAGAGTGGTGAGGGCAATGTTTGTCATAGGATGTTGGGCTTATTTTAATTGCGTGAATGTACTTCTTATTGTGTCTAGTCTTCATGGTGGCGCTGCCTCTGAGGGCGCTCTGTTCGCATAGTTGGGCTACGGAGCGGATGGCCCTGGTTCAAAATCATTGACTGGGTGTTCTTGAACTTGGATCTTAAGTGAAATTTTCAAGACCCCCAGCCCATTTGGCTAGGTCCTATCGGAGACGGACGTTAAATCCAAAGGTTCCGTCTCTTAAACAATCTAACTGTGTTCATAGGGCCACACATGCATACAATACAGCCGCTGCGATTGTTTCCTCTTTGTTCCGCATCAGAAATCGTGTCCTGGTTGAAATGTATCGCCACTAGCAACTCCCCAATGTCACTTCCGGATGCGTTCTACGTCACTTGTGTTGACGCTAGCTCCTTCCGCTACGTCACTTGTCTGTTAACAAGGCAGCCATTGAGGAGTGTACACACGATGCGATTTCGTCGAAATCGAATAGTTTAATCAATGTTGGTTTGTTTTAGTAGAGGTTTTGCGGCGCTCGCAACTGCATAAGGTCATATGAGCGCTATGTTGATCCGCCAGAGAAATCTTTTAAGATAATAATGTGTCTTCACTGGGGTTTTGGCGCTGAATAATATCGTGTCACGATTGCGAATCTTTCGAGGCTGTGCCGTGGGATCAGCTGGCATCCTCTGAAACGCTGTGCATTTGGTTGTGTGATGACTTTTTTTACCCTCCGCCATCTTGGCTTGGTCTAATCTGAGATGTAATTGAATCAGAGGTATTCCATTTAACAAAAACTAACCGTATTGCCCAATAGGACTTCGAACCCACAAGATACTTCATCCAAACCTTTAGACTTGCTGTATTCCATTTGATAAGTGCTCTATGGCTAGTCCGATCGACTTTCCTCATAGATTTGATTTGATCGTGCAGGCCAGGTTTGTCGAAAAAGTTTCAGTCCACCTTAAGCCGAAGACGCGCTTCAACTGTCGTCTGTCAGACAAGAACAAAGTGGAGGTCATAAAAAATTCATGCTGTCGTGAGTTGGCGGACTTTGGTTACCACATTTCTTTCCTCCTCTTCCTTGTTCGGCTGCGACAGGGCGATGTCACACGAGTTGTTCGTTAACAGGTTTAGATCTGAGGAGAAGAGGCGTGGATTCGGAGAGTGGGGTTGTATTTTTCACATTTTAGAATACTTCTAGTACGAAGATCTCTTTGAAACTTTAAGTATTTCTCGAAAAATAGTTTGTCAGACTGCTAAGCAAAGCGTACAGATCGGATTAACAAGTAAATTTCCTCTTTGGAAAGTGATGGCACAGAGTTCCCCACGTCGTATGAATACGATAGTGAAATACGACGTACGGATAGAGTTAAGTAGCAGCTGCGAAAATTTGCACCCTTGTAAATAAGTCAATTATTCCAGGTTGGAGAGAGAATAGGGCTACATTAGCATGCAGGCTGGCAAATAATCAGATTAAAGCCGCATTCAAATAGAGGAAAATAGCTGTCCGTCGACTCCAATGACATACAGACCAGATGCAAATGGAAGATGTGACAACAAACGGATGTAAGAGCAGGTCCCATTGACTGTCTCCTCCTTGGCAGTAATTTCTTGATGTTTTAGGTTCATTTGTGTGTGTGTGTGTGTGTGTGTTTGTGTGTGTGTGTATGTGTGTGTGTGTGTGT
>NW_004797602.1:820686-821874 GCF_000002075.1 Aplysia californica
GAGAGAGAGAGAGAGAGAGAGAGAGAAAGGGGGAAGGAGAGGGAGGGGCGTGCAAAAACTTCAATATATCAAACATGTGACTTCTTTTAACCACGGTTGCTTTTGGACTGCAATAGTTTAGTAATTAACTAGGGTAAATCGATTACCGTGCACGCAGCACGCAAGCATGACTTTCCTCAGTTTCTCTCTCATAGTTGATATAGCCATCGTGAACTTTTACTGACTGCAGAGGCCTTGTCTCACCTGATTTCAGCTGTCCGTCTAATAAACATGTCAGATGACGTGGGTTTTCTGTGATAAACTTTCAAATATAGGTGGTTTGCGGGTGTTCTGGTGTGGTTTGCTCTTTCGTTCCTAACAAACACCCAACGCCTCCATCTCTCCTCCTTCTTATTTTGTGTTTCGTACTCTCTTGTAACACCTTTAATCTTCGACATTGATATGACCGTAGTGAGTTGTAAGTTCCATAAAAAACGCCTACTAAAATGAAAGTTACAAATTTTACTAAGCAGGCCTGAGGGTTTCCTGAGATTCAGTCTTTATACAGGTAAAGAAGGTTCTATTAGCTCAATTGTTTACGTGTGTATTTCAATCTATTGCCTTGTTCTATTTCCCGGTTTGTTATGAATCTAGCTTATACGTGGTGTGTTTAGGTTTGAATGGATTTTCCTTGTCATTCCCGGAAGATCTTCTTCTTTGTCAGGCTTGCGGTAAAGAACCATGCTTTCATAATCAGATAAGATAATGTGATAAGGTAAGATATTGTATTTGTTTGGGGTTGGGTTTTTTTAGGAAATCCTGTCTGACATTTTCTGTTGTTCATTGCTATACTTGTACAAATAACTCAGTCAGTTGTGTAGGGCACAGTCTTTGATAACAGCATCTTCCCACCCTCTCTCATAGCAACCATCATCTCCGTTTGCCTGATCATTTGTATCACCCACTCTGCATGCATTATTTTACTCTTTCATTCACCTTGTCACTCACTCTACTCACTTTTTAGTTTTTGGAAACTTCGAGCCTTATTCTCTCATATCATGTCGAAATTTACCACCGCATTTTGTTCTTCATCCCGCACCTATTCCTCCTTCACCTTTGTTTACTCTTCCACTTCATTGTACTTTCATTCTTACAATCAGCCCGTAACTTTTCTTTACGCATTCAACCTATGCCTGTCTCTCTCTCTCT
>NW_004797602.1:823549-824869 GCF_000002075.1 Aplysia californica
ACACACACACACACACACACACACACACACACACACACACGCAGGCATACAAACACACACGTACACACAGACGCACGCTGGCACAGTTACTCAAAAATCCACCAGACACTTTCACTCGCAGACATACATGTGTGAGCGCATACACCTTTATTTGCATATTTTTCTGGAATTTGTGATGAGCTCTTTAACATAACATCCCACTTGTTAGTTCAAGCTATAATATTTCAAAACGTGCCTGCTGTAACAATGTAGACCGAAGAAAAACCGAAACGCCAACGTTAGCACTCCCAGCGTAGTGTACCCAGCACTCATTGAAGACTACTTTGTTAAATAGTCTGTTACTTTGTTACGTAGTCTGGTATCAGTTGGTTGTAGTCTGGTTTTCAGCTGTGGAGAAGGGAAAGCTACCATTCTGACAAAATTTGGCCCCCCCCCCCCTCTCACACACACACACAAGTTAAACAATAATTCATTCGATCTTCTAGGTCACGATGCAATATAACTAATAAGTTTGATGAAAACAAATCATTCAGAAAGCTACAACTGGGCTTCGCGGGGCCAGAATCTTTGTCTTCGCGCGGAATGCGATGACCCTAATGGACTTCCGGGTCAAATTTGATGAAGCAAAACAGAGGTCAAGTTGATTATAGTTTGCACTAGCCAGTGCCATCCCTCCATTGTATTAAACCATATCAAAGAAGGAGTAGGTTTTACGTTTCTCCAATATGCACGGGGTATGATGTGAAAAAAGTTTTTGTTGTTGCTGTTGTTGTTTTTTCTTCAAGAATGTCACAACCACATGGGCACTATCGCGAGGATTCCAGCTTACCGCCAATTTCCTCAATACTATTTTACTTCAAATGTACCTTATGGTTTCCCCAGCTCCATTTTAAGACGAAACTTTGGTCTTCACTGACTATTACTAAACAGTTCTAACAAAATCACTATCCAGATGTATACTTCATCTGTAAAGTATTTACTCCCGAGGCGCCAAAAACCTTTAGTCTGCGCCTAATGTTTCTGTACATCTCAGACCCAACAGTCCTGAAGACCCTTTTAGTCCTACGAAAATGTTAGCAAGAGAGGATAACTCGATTGGAATGGAAACAAGAGAGTGTACTTTAGACGTTCGACCGTCATTGCTAGGATGACTTCTAGAATGTAACATTATCTCCCTTGCGATGACTTCTTCACGCCTTTTTTATGTCGTCAAATGTAGGCCAGTTTGAGTTGGCCAGCGAGTGAAAGAAGGTGGAGCTAAAGGAAGGGGCGGCAGAGTGAGTGGGTGTCTAAGAGAGAGAGAGAGAGAGAGAGAGAGAG
>NW_004797602.1:824992-828088 GCF_000002075.1 Aplysia californica
GGGGTCTTGAAGAGAGAGAGAGATAGAGCGAAAGAGAGAGCGAGGTATATATATTATCTGCTTTTATTCCCCGATCCCATGCCTCTACCCCAAAAGAAGCTCTCTTCTGTCTAAAAATACGATACTTTTCGAGATCATTGCCAATCGCTCGCTTTTTGATCCCCCTCAAAAGACAAGAAAACGATGTACATCACCCTGAAAAAGGAAAATTATGGACCACCTCCCTTCTCTGTCACTCCCACCCACCTCCGGCCGTCAGTATAGGTCAAGAAGACTGACCGTCACTTCCGGTGCGACCGCCGGTCAGTCCAGGGCAATTACTCACGACTTAACTCCCCCTGATCCCCCTCTGCCCAGAACCAGAGACACTGACCACTGACCAGTAGTGAGCGCTCACGCTTTTTGCCTTCTTCCCAGTTTCCTTCTCACCCATTTCCTCGTTTGTCTCGTCTGTCTTCTGTCTTCCATACAATCTATCATTCCTTCTTATTTCGCCTATTAGTTTTTCCCTCGAGTATTTAAATCTCCCTTCTCCTTTCCTCCCACAAACGTTACTTCCTGCTGCTGTCTTTCCTTCCCTTGCCTCGTGTCTACTTTCACGTCGAGGATGACTTTTTAAAAAAAAGTTAAGATGAGCTGAAGCGTCGGCCTTTAGAAGTAAGACGTTTTTGTTTTGCATTGGAAGGAAATGGGCATGAATACGTCATGCGTTTGTTATGAAGAGATATTTATTGTAATATTAATTACCCCTTTTCTTTACTTTTTTTTTCTTCTTTTCCTATACTTTTTTGTTGAAATTGTATTTTTAGCAAGTGACATTTTTTAATGGGGGGAGGGGATTGGGCCTTTTTTCCATTTCGTTTTGATTTAAAACATTTTTTTTTCATCTTCCAATTGCTTGCTGCACGCATTCTATTTTTTAATCGTCTTAAACTTCCAAAGAAAATATCATATTCTCACGCCTGTTCTTAAAACAGTTGAGATTTGTGTGGATCATTCTCCTCCCTTGGTATCATGTGACTCTTTCCTCTTTAAATCTTTGTTGTTGTTACTACTGCTGCTGCTGTTGTTGTTGTTGTTGTTGTTGCTGTTGTTGTTTTGTAGTTGTTGTGGTTGTTGTTGTTGTTTCTGTTGTTGTTGTTTGTGTGTTTGTTGTATTTTTAAATTTTAAATGTTGCCTTTTCTTGCTTCTATTAGTTTTTCTGTTTATCTTTTTCTACACGGGACTTGCTCATTTCTGTACTTGTAATTTTTTATTTTTTTAAAGACACTTTTCGCTCGTATTCTACATCCGTCCCTCCGTGCTCTAAAGAACGTGTCAGTGTCTGTCAAGCAATGCTTTTAGCTCCTACAAAGATAAACCAAACAGCAAACCTTTGACATTTTGTCTTTTCTTTTTCATTTAATTCCTTGTATCAGAACTCTCTTTTATTTATAATCTCCAAGCCTACTTCGATTTCGTTCCCCCACAGAAGGCGCCCCCCCCCCTCCCTCCCACTCCGCCTAGTTTCATTATTTCTTTCTTCTCTCTCTCTCTCTCTCTCTCTCTCTCTCTCTCTCTCTCTCTCTCTCTCTCTCTCTCTCTCCCCTTCATGATTTCCCTCTTCTCTTCCCCATTTCTCTTCTTTGGGTTTCCTCATCTATTATAGTCCAGCTGGCGTTCCTACGGGCCTCGTAACCTTTCCACTCAATTGATCTCCTCACAGAGCAATACTGTAAAGATCCCAATTCTGTTTCCTCGCTTTTCTCTGCACCAATCTGACCTTCAGCTTGTCATGCCGGACAGTCCATGAATGTGTCCCATGTGGCATCCTCCTTTATTTCCCGGTACCCCGTTCTCTTTCATTATTTTATTACTGTACAGCAGTCAGTTGTGGTGTTATGTTGCTCGTTTTCTGTTTTTTCCCTTGTGTATTTTGTTTCTTTATTGTTTCGCCTATTGTAGTCTACGTTAGTTATTTTTAGGTTATGCTTCTTTTGTATTTCTTTTGTTTGGCGCAAGTTGAGAGTCTGTGAGTGGTCCAGGGCTTTGTTGAAGCATTTCTCTATTTTCTATATTTCTAATCCACGTCCTCTACGGGTTCAGTAGTAAAACCCTCAAGTAGATTAGTAGAAAAACAAATATAGCGTTAATAATAATAATAATAATAATAATGGTGATAATAATAATAATGGTGATAATAATAATAAGAAGAAGAAGAATAAAAATAAGAATCATCATCATAATAATAATTTTAATAATAATTTTACAAAATAATAATATTAAAAGTAATAGTCATAGTAATAATCTGCTCTCAGAAAACATACTACCTTCTTTCAAAACGTCGGTTTTCTGAACAGGTTTCTAGATCTAGTTGAATAACATTTTTAATGAAGAAAATACAACCAAAGGAGCGTTCTTATGTCATATTATTAGATGTAGACAAGGACTGGCCGTAGCCATGTTTGTTAGGCCTTCTTCAAGCAACTGTTTACTGAGACGTGTGAATACATAAATAAAGTAAATATTGGTCACATGCTATTGTCGTACTGGGGTTTTTTTTAATGCTCAGCGTGTTTTGAAATCATCTCCTTTGAAAATTATGGGATATATCTCTGACGTTGATATACCTAAATATGCGGGGTCTGTAGTGTAATGGTAAGAAGGCGCTTTAAAAAAAATGCAAATTATGTTTTAAGGCGCTCGCAACTGCATAAGGCCATACGAGCGCGCGGGACACATTAAACTTTTTCAGCTTTTAGGAAATGTTGAGAAGGCGCTTTGCTTTACCCTAAAAAATGTGGGTTCGGTTCGCGTTTTGAGGAAGTCAACATTGTTTTATGTTTCTTTTTTCTGTCTGCCTGATTGCTATATTCTGATCAGCTTGGCTTAGGCTTAGCAGGAGTAGCCTGTCTCGTAAATGATCTAAACTGCGCTGATGGGTTCGTAAAAATTTACAGATATTTTACAGTGGTATAATTATGATATAAGCTAGCATCGACATTTTTTTCCGTCTCTGAATTTTACATGTATCTGTATCTTCATGTTTACCCTTTGCTTGCGCTCGCCAAGCCTCTTTTCTGCACGACCCCTCTATCTCTCTCTCTCTCTCTCTA
>NW_004797602.1:829547-830691 GCF_000002075.1 Aplysia californica
ATAAATCTCAACGTACCAGTTTCTCTTCCCATCTATATTCTCCTCACCACCACCACCACCCCACCCCTCTTCTTGCCCCTCCTGTCTAATACCCGTCCTCTCCTCCCCATAACCAAATCTCAACTTTCTCATTTCCCCACCCCATCCATATTCTCTTCAGCACCTCCACCACCCCAACCCCTTCCATCTTCACGTCTTGTCCGCTCACGTCTCTTTTCGGCAACGCCAACGCTTCCGCATCGATCTTTTTTTTAATGTTGCATTTATTTGCAAATAAACACCCTTCATCCCCCCTCCCCCACCCTCTCAAATGTTCTCCCTTTTCGATACCACTCTACCGTTACCCTTTTTCGGAAGTTGTTTATTCACAAATAGGAAGCAGAGCGACTTCCTCTGTCGAGGCCAATGTTGGCAGAAAATCATAATCGATACTAGCCCAGTATAGAAGCTGAGTATAATGTCACAGACAGCTACACTCATCCGTAGAGGGGTTTTCCCCCTTTTTTTTGGGGGGGGGGTGTGGCATTCAATTCAAATTGTTAAATTCAGACAGTGCTCGTTCGATGAATGTAAAGTTTAGCCCCCAATTCCAAACTTACTTGACCTCGTGCGCATATCCCAGGTCTTCACTCAACCAGATGCTGCGTTTGGTTTCCATGATGCCATACGCTGAAGACGTTTATTTTAAGAATATATGTAGATATTACATGTATAATAAATATGTTTCGTGCCTATATGTACACATGTATGTAGTACATTTTTTTCTGTGGGTTTGGAATAGCACTGCAAGAAAGAAGTTCATCGCTTGTCTGATCAAAGAGTGCGTGCACAGAGAATGGTGCCGTAGTTGTCAGTTAGTATTATAATTCTTTCATATCTTTTCTCTCTTCATGTCTGTCGCTTGCTTTATCAGCAGCACGTCGCAATCACCATTGAGTAATAATGTTTCTCTGAGGCCATAGCAGAAAAAAAACCAACAACGGATTGTTTATGTAAAAACCACCTGGAGCCATCAGCTCAGTTTGTACATCAAATCAAGCTGCAGTTGAATGTTTAGGTTTGGGTAAGGGGCGGGTAGAGAATGGGGGTGGGGGTGAAAGAGTTGGTAAAAAGACAGGTCGGTGGAGTTAGAGAGAGAGAGAGA
>NW_004797602.1:831100-833597 GCF_000002075.1 Aplysia californica
CACACACACACACACACACACACATACACACACATACACAGACAGACAGGAAGAGCAGGAACAGGAAAAGGGAAGGAGCGAAACGGAAGGAATAAATAACCGCCCGTAATGTGGGCTACGAGAGAAGTATATCATTCCCCAAATTGGTTCAGGAAATTATCGATATTCTATATTATGCTAGCCCGGAAATATTGTTGTGCAAACGACAACTCGTATTAACCGGGGAAGAAATAATTTGTTCCCCGCTGTGTATAAAAGATTCTCACTTTTTGGGGGTTTGCTTACGTTTTGTATTAGTTGGAGGTTTTCGTTTGATTTGCCCGATTTGCTTTTTAGATATTACGCTAAGTCGTTAGGGTCGTGAGTCTAGTTCCGGGGAAAGGGGAATACATTTCAGCCCCGCTAACTACAGATTAAATGTTGGCCACCCAGCCTATAGAAACCACCTATTATCTATTTTGCGTTTCGGCGCGCATTAACAATTTTAACCTTCCACGCATAGATTGTGTGAGAGCTTCTTTCTTTAAACGTTTTATAGTTCACATGTTCCTAAATTATGCAAAGAAATAGAATGATTTTGTTGTTGGTTGTGCGATATGTTGAAACTAGTTACAGCAAGTGTAAATGTATGGGTTTAACGCCCCAAGCGACACAATTAGGTTTTCGAAGAAACGGGACCTCCGAAAGTAGCGTCTGTCTCCGATAGGACTGAGCCAAATACTCCCAAAAACGACCACAGTTCAAGAACACCCCAGTCTGGGATTCGAACCAGGGTAATCCGCTTGGTAGTCCAGCGTGATAGCAACTGAGCTAACGGAGCGTCCTTTCAGTTGGGGGAGGTTTCAGGTTGTTGTTTTTTTTGTTTTTTTTATTGATAAAAAGAAAAGACGTTTTTTTTTAGTAACATGTGGGTGCAATATTTTATCCGAATTACCCCGGCCAGAATCGATCGGTTAACGCTTAATCTGGGTGCTTGCATGAACTAAAGCAATAAATCAGTGCTTTCGTCTCCATTCTCACCAAGTTTAATGCCACCATGTTGATCTCCTTAGCATGGAGTGACTCTTTTGACTACCTGTTGATACAGAACCAGTTTTCTGGTGCTGTTGTTTAAGGAACACATTTTTTAGGTCAGTTGGTATCATGTTGAGCCATGGTGCCGATAACCCTGATCCGAATATCCAATATGGTATTCTTGAACTATTTTGGCTACTTCACTAGGATCTATTAGTAGATGGACGTTAAATATGGCCAGATCTAAGGCTTTGACTTTGACAGGCGGGGTAGAAGAAGCATGCCTCCAAAATGTTCTACATTACTTTGAGTTTGAGGTGCAGTCGCAAAACACTTACAGTAACAAAAACTGGACGTTGTTTGAGCTGGAAAGGGGGTGTGAGACGAATTTTCTTTTGAACAGGCAGTAATTTTGAGGCAAATGTAAACGTAAAAATGAAAGGTTGAGGTTCTACACTGGTGCGATGGTGTGCTCAGATCATGTGATGTTTGCACTTTTAACTTGTCTTATTGATTTTGCTCACTGGGATAACTTGCCTGATGTGAAGGTCATGCTATCGATAGGGCAATTGCAGGCCGTAGTTTTGAATCCTTACACTGGGCATTTGGGGTCTTGTTTGTATTGTTCAGGTATGAAGTTTTGATTTGGTTTTGGAATTAAGTGAGTCGGCTTTAGACCACGTAGAGGATCACTTTTTACGGTGGGCCTCGAGTTTTGTTTTCTATGGGGGCGGGGGTTGGGGGGGGGGGTCTTTCAGAATTATAACTTGCTCTTTGACAAGTTGTTTTTTCAAACACTACAACATATTGATCGGAAATGCATTTTTATATACACCGGGACGATAACATGTCCAGGTTTATTGTATTTATTCACGAAACTCTTTGTACTTTATCAAAATCGAATGTGGACAGTGATAGAAATCGAAATATGAGTGGCTTTTGAATTCGTTGTCAGGTAGCTAGGGTCTTTTTATTGTTGTTGCTGTTGTTGTTGTTGTTGTTGTTGTTGCTGTTGTTATTGATTATATTTTTACAGGTGCGGGACTATTCAAATTGAACCCGGTCATCCAAGTTTGAAACCAATGGCGCAACTGCAGTGTGCCTGCAGGGAAACATCAATAAATTATTTATATGACGCATGATGCGTGAAAACATTACGATATTATTTACAATTCTTTTGGTGTGTGGATGAGAGTGGGAGGAGGGGCAGTTGGTTCCGTTGTAGCCTCGTTTCAGTTTGTTAAAAATGTGAAGTAAAAGCTCTGTCAGCTGAAGGAAATTTAGATCATTTAGGAGGCGGGCTTTCAGCCTTGCCGTACAGCCAACATGAGCTGAAAGTGATTCAAAACCCCAGTTGAAAGACCGAAACACTCGTTCAAAATTTTTCCAACTCTGGAAATGATTTCGGGTTTAACTGCTATACCACAGTCACTGCTCTCTCTCTCTCTCTCTCTCTCTCTCTCTCTCTCTCTCTCTCTCTCTC
>NW_004797602.1:834664-835940 GCF_000002075.1 Aplysia californica
GAGCTAATCATGCCTCAGTTCCCTCACGTCAGTCAATGTATGACTCATGCAACTAACACTGACCACACCGTCCTATTGGTGGCAAAACCGATGTTCTCTTCCACCTGCCTGTGTGTTCTGTGACTGTGACAAGAGATACATACATACATACATACATACATACACGGAACTAAATACTACGAGTGACAGTCGCTATACCACTAAGCCGTCTATACAGTGAGTGTTGTAAGCTATCACGTACGAATTTGATGCAGTGGGTTAGAAGACGCCACTGGTAGGTCTTACTTGTTTTCCTTCCCTTGTTTCAGTATGGTCCTTCTTGTTTTCCTTCCCTTGTTTCAGTATGGTCCTTCATGTTTTTCTTTCCTTGTTTCTTCAGCCTATCTGTTTTGCTTTTCCCCAACACTAAATGACCGTTGTTGGTTCGGTGTGCTTCTCTTTACCCAAAATTCAAAACTGAAGCAAATTTGAGATGTTGTGGGGGTGGGGTTGTATTCTTTCGTCGCTGTGTTCTTAACATTTATTCGAAAGCGCAATATAGGGAGCCGTCTGATTGATTTGCTGCTATAATGGCACGAATATTTTTTCCTTTCCAGAACAGTAACCAGGCACGTTTTTTGCCATGATTAATTGAAATCTCTCGGAATGTGAAGAGTTTTGGCGTAGTTTTTCCCCTTTGTCATATTGTGTTCTATTCTCTCACGATTCCTTTGTTACAGAACTCCGATATAGTACTGTTTGTACGTTTGTTTGAGTAAAGAGAAACACGTAAACACAATAACGGTCGTTTGGCGCAGGGAAAATAGCGAGACTGACGTCCTGAACCGGCCTGAATGGGGTGGGGCGGGGTGAGGAGCTACTAATGACTCCCTCCAACTGCCCATTTACACCGTTATTCATATTGCATTTCAGACGAGTTAAGGTCTCTCGGTTTGACTCCATGGGTCATCTTCAATTTTTTTTTCTCCAGAATGCTTTGTTGTGTTAGCCACCTGAAAAGGAATCTTCCTCTGGTCATTTGTGAAGGCGCCTTTCTTTGTTTTATTTTCTTTATTCTTTCTTGTTCTCTGTCTCTTTTATCTCTCGGCTCAAGAATTTGAGCGGTCTATAACTGTTTTCCTCTGTGTGCAATGACGGAGGTTATTGCTCCTCTTGCCTTGCCTAGGGTATTATCCGAATAACATTGAAACCAAAGTACATATCGCCATCTGGCTGTTAAAATGAAGTAAGCCCAAAGTTTGGGGGTTTTTTTCTGCTTTTGATTGCAGTTGTTGTT
>NW_004797602.1:838168-839852 GCF_000002075.1 Aplysia californica
AGAGAGAGCTAGAGAGAGAGAGAGGGAGAGAGTGGGTAGGGGGAGGGGGAGATGTTAACTCTTTCGATGTTGGAAGTGTATTTACGTGTGTACAAACAAGACAAATAATGTTCATTCAAGAGAGAATTTTTCAGTGGCATTCTTTGTGTGCAATGTTGGTGGCCTCATATACCATGACTTTCTTAGGGCGGAATGACATGTGACCGCTTCAATGGATTTAACAATGTGTAGAAGTAAAAGAACACATTCTGAGATAGATGCATTTTTTCGTCATCGATAATGTACCAGCTCATTGGCAAATAGCCAACCTGCAATTGCCTTTAAATTTTAGTTTCCAGTGTCTGCCGCCATCTTTTCCCATGTCTTAATATCTCCGATAATGCGTTCACTTTTAATGGAAGACACGAACAAATGAAACACTGGCCGAAGTTCGGCACCAGTTCCTGAATCAGTACTAGATACCAAGAAAGGATGGCGACCTTAGCCCACTTCACGGAAGAAAGAGCCGTTGTCGCTACTGCTCCTAAAATGCAAACTGTTTTAGAGGGTCCACAAGCATAAATTGTGGCTGTCCTTCCATGTATTTCAAATTGTCCTATATTTCACGGGCTTGGGGAGAATAGGAGGGGGGGGGGAGGTATAATAATATTATGTTGCTGTTATTTCCTGCAGCAAAGTAATAAGTAGCCTGCTGTTAATAAATTAGTTCATTCGTTCAAAACCAGTTCAAGTCAGTATTTCTACTGAATGAGGAAGAGGAGTGGAGGTTTTGTAGTTTTGAAACCCTTTACAGCCTTGATACATTTGCTCTTGTGATGTTGCATTTGGTTTCTGCATTTCTTCACATTTGACATGATTTGGAACAGCAATGTCGACAACTGAAAGCTCTAGGAACAGCTTAGCACTTACCATGTTCGTATTTGAACTTGCCGTGTTTCCATTTGAAGTGGAAAGTCTATAGAACAGCAAGACGACAAAATGAACTTGGGAGGGAGTAGGACGGAGTCCAACGACTCGCAAAATTGGCGGTGTGGTAATTCATACCACAAATAAAAAAACTAGCAGGAATTCAGGACGACGTGTGTACCCCAGAAAAGCGCAATGGGGAGAAATGGGCCGACCAGCGTTAAGGAAAACACTGACTCTCTCCAAGTACCGACAAGTCGAAATGTCTCCTGGAAAGACAAACAAATTTCTGCCCGTCTCCAAACGCCTCGATCCATCCGACCAATGATTGCATTGTATTGACTAAGGCCAGACGCGACAAAAGTGGGGTGAAAGTGTGACTTCCTGTCAGTCTTCTGTTCCGGGCGAATCAAGGGACCAGGGAGAGATTATAGGTAGTGGTCGTTGTGAGTTGTTTGGGCTTTTTCCAATGCGAAATATTAAGTCGGAAAACTCATCAAATTGAAACTAGGGGTGATGAAAGGTGTCATGATCATTGTCATCGGGTATGGGGGATGAAAGAGCACATATTACGTCTCTTGCAGCAAATTTCTAAGGACGACCATATTAAGGAATGAGTGAAGAGCCGTGGTGGACAATGTCTCTTTCAGATCCAGCAGCTGAGAGGAAAATGGAGAATGTGTGTGTGTGTGTGTGTGTGTGTGTGTGTGTGTGTGTGTATGTGTGTGTGTCTATGTGTGTGAGAGAGAGAGAGAGAGGTGTGGGAGAGAGAGAGAGA
>NW_004797602.1:840127-841290 GCF_000002075.1 Aplysia californica
GAGAGAGAGAGAGAGAGAGAGAGAGAGAGAGAGAAGGAGAGTGGGAAAGAGAAAAAAAATTCGGATTAATCAACTTGAGAGATTCCAGAATGGAAAAAAATATATACTGCTTAAAAAAGAGCACCTCTTGGTCGACTAGTCTTACCTCCTATTTCTCTCAGCTTGGTATTCTAGCAAGACACCAAGTGCCCAGCCTCCTGAATGACATTTCACATATCTAGTTGGCGTTTAAATCTCACCGTTCGAACCAAAACAGCACCCCCCCCCCTTACTGCAGAAGACCGGATGGATGCAGAATCACTCTGTGGTAACTGTAAAGTGGTTGGCTGTTGCTGTGGTGTGGCCCTTATCTCTTCTCCTTTTGTATATGTGACACCTCTAATCTTCTAATGATAATGAACCATTTGTGTTATAAGTGCTATAAAACTTTTCTTAGAACTAAAACTAAAAAGTATCGAATCAATGTAGATTTTGTTGACTTCATAAGCTTTTGGCAACAGGTTAGTGGAGGGTTGGTGGGTGCTCTGGTGTGTTTTGCCCTTTCTTTTCTATCAGACGTCTGCCGTCCTTATACCTCCTACTTTTGTTTGTACGTTATTCTCTAGCAACACCTTCTGCTCTAATCCTAGCACGTATGACCTTTTTTCGTTTTAAGTGCCGTAAATTGTGTACTAAAGCAAAAACGAAACTCTTCCAGTTGACGTTCAAATCACACCAATAGAACAAAAACCACACTTCCCTCATTGTAGAAGACTGTGTGAAAGCAGAATCGCTTCGTACTAACAGACAGAAACCTAATAAAGCCAGTGCTGAATCAGTGCAGACTTTGTGGTTTTTGTAAGCCTTTAACTACTTAAACAACAGGTTTTATTTTCTGGATAACGTCTGGGGATCGAGGGAAAGTATGCCTTCATCGCTTTCTTGGCTGTTTCTAACAATAAAGTGCAGTTTTCATTTTGCTTTTACAGCGTTTGGGCTCAGGGGAGAGCTTCTAATTTGTTTTGACAGATGAGCAGAACGAGGGAGGCGAGCGATTGAGCCCATGCATCAACATCAACTGCAGAGTTCTGGGGGATTCGCTCCCAATCGAATAAGCTTTTGGAGAGGTTAGAGAAGGGAGAGGAGACGAGAGGGAGAGAGAGAGGGGGGAGGGGAGAGAGAGA